>NC_073398.1:24401124-24702124 GCF_028641065.1 Leucoraja erinaceus
AATAGAACTAGCTCAAGTAGACAACTTGGTTGTCATGGATGAGTTGGTAAGGGACTGTTTCTATGCTGTTTAACTCTTTGACTCAATGAATAGTTGTTAATTTCAACCTGATAGTGATCTGCCTCACTGTTGTTGCTAACAGATACAACAGTTCTTCCAAAACATTTCACTCTCGCAAACTGCTTCACCTTTCACCTTCCGTTCCCCCCTCCACCACCCTTCCTTTCACCCTCCCTTCCCCCTGCATCATTTCCCTTCCCTCTACTCTCCTGCCCCGTCCCATACTTCCTCTCCCCCCATTCCTTCCAATCCCCGCACTTCCTCTCCCCACCAAAGATTATAGAGGAGCTCCTCTATAATCTTTGCTCCCCACCTTTCCTTTCCTCCACGCCATCCGCCCCTCCTCCTCTCCTTAAACCCCCCTCCCCAACACCCCCTCATCTCCATCAACACCCCCTCATCTCCATCAACACACCCGCCTCTCCTTCAACCACCCCATTCCCTTGCCCCACCGTCAACCCCATCCTCGCCCACGTCTGCCCTTAACGCCCTCTCCTTCTCCGTACGCTCCTCCTTCACGCCCTCCCCTTCTCCGTACGCTCCTCCTTCACGCCCTCCCCTCCTCCTTCCTTCACGACTTCCCCCTGTTCCTACCCCGCCAACACTTCTCCAACTGCAGCAAATGTTTGCTGCAATAGCGGATATTGCGCCGACCTCTGTAGCGCGCGGCCAATGAGAATGAGTCTGGGTGGCAGCCCGGCTGCCGCACGTGTTTCCGCTCTGCCTGTAACCTGCTGCATGTTGTGGTGAGTAATGATGGGGTTGTTGGGACTCTTCCCCAAGCACTCGGGGTGGGCAAGATATCGTAGGGAACGTATGTGATACCGTGCGATGAGCCGAGGGCTTGTAATAAATCGCCTAGTTTGCACCCTCCATTCCCTCTTGGACATCCGTTGGCGTGAAGATAATGACCCCCTGCTGTAGTGGATTGTAGTTATTGCTTATACTTTACGCGTAAATTAATTATGGATATGTACAAATATTAATTTATGTTGCAAAATCAGAGGCAGAGCAAGAAAAGGCTTGTTATTTTGGGTACAACAGAGTACAGATGAGCTGTAAACAAACAAATGTCCAGTGAAATAGAAAAAGTGAATTGGAGCTTTGCAAACGAAGGAAATACATCCTACATGGAACATTTTTCTCACAAGGAAATAGATCCCATAAGGAGTTAGGACATAGCATCATAAACGTAATGGGAATTGTCAACTACAGAATATAGTGGAAAACCAGGCTGGAATTATGAGGCTGTATTATGAGAAACAGTAATTGATAGACATTTGGAATAAAAGAAAATACTACATATATTCAGTAGTTCCAGTAACCTATGAAGAGAGATGGAAAAAACGAATTTAAGTTAAGATCATTTGTCTGCAACCTCAAAACCTACCTGGTCTGACATAGATAGGAAAACCATGTTGAAATTGCTAAATTCACTATTGAGCAGCAAGAGCTGCAGTATATCAATACAGAAAGCCAGGTCCTGGTCCTTGAGCTTATGATGACCTACATGGGAAGAATGGGATGTCAAAGTGAGAGATGGGGGCAGGATGAAAAATTGAAGTGAGAGTGCAGGATGCTCTGTGACACCCTTGCAGACTGAATGCATGTGTTCTGCAAAGTCGTCACTCAATCTCTGGTTTCTTCAATGTCTCGGATACTGCACCATGAAATTGAAGTGCAAATAAATTGTTGCTTCACTGTTTAGGAATTTACTGGATGGTAGTAAAGGATCACCTGAAGTGTAATGAGAGGAAGAGGATCTATATGATTAACGGGGGTCATAGTCCAGCAGAAGGTTTGAGAAGGTGTCTGAAAACTAATATTTTACCTCTGAGAGGTAGAGCCATTTGTCAACAGATTTCATCTTTCTTATGACACAGTTTCTTTCAGCCTATTGGATCAATGCCAATTCCATAGGACAGATTACCTCCACCTCCTTATTTCTCAGTAGCCTTGCAATTTTATTCTCTTGCATGGTTTTAGCTAGGCCAAGAGATTGGTTAGGCTGGGTTTGTTTTCCCTTGAGGGAAGGAGGCTGAGGGCTAATCTGATTGAGTCATTTAAAATGATTGGAGTCATACGTAATGTAGATAGAAAAAGGTAGGGGAATCAAAAACAAGACATAGGTGAAAGGTGTGAATTTTAAAAGGGATGCCTGTATATTTCCTTCCCTTTAAACTCGCTGGGTTCAAAGGCATCCTTATCACACCATGTAACATTAAAAAAAAAAGTAAAATAAAAATGTGTGGGGCTATTATTGCAAGTCACTTACACAGTCAGAAAATCTGTTACACCACTGTTGCCAAAGGTGTATCAGCAAAAGTAAAACTAGAAAGGAAATTCTAAGTTCCCCTGTATTATGCTTTGTGTCTCTGTGTAATCTTAAGTGACCATCATGTTTTTTGGATGTTTTCTAGAGGATGTGAATCTTAGTGAACTATTTTAAGTTTTGAAGAAATCCATATTCTTGTTGCTTTAGGATTTTCTCTTTCTGTCAAGGTTTTGGAAATATTCTCTGTCATGTGCCTTTGAAAGTCCATGACAGTCAAAAAAAATATGGGCTACATATGAGAAAAGTAAACGTGTCTACATTACTCAGCAAGATGGAAGAAAACGAAGCAAGTAATCTTTCTGTAAAACGTCCTTGCCCAGATCATGGTGAAGACCAATGTGAGCAAGACCATCATAAAAAGACCAAACTTTCAGAACCTAGTGCTTCTAATCCGTCTACTTTTTGCAAACATACTGAGAGTATTGAAAGTGGTTTGCAGGCCGTTTCTTCCAGCCCAGATGAAAATAATGGAAAAAGCATTGTGGAAGAAGCAGATGCCGTGCTTCAGGAGGACGAAGAAGGCAATGGAGACAGCTTTGCTGATATGATGAAACACGGCTTGGTTGAGCAGGATGTTGGAATCACAAAGTTTGTCAGCATTCATGAAGGCTTCTCAGGAATACTAAAGGAAAGGTAAAGATAAGTGTAGATTGTATTTCACAAAACTGAAATTAAATTAAACAGCAAGATTCATTATGTAGACAAAAAATCCTGGAGAAACTGAACGGGTGAGGCAGCATCTATGAAGAGAAGGAATTGGCGACATTTCGGGTCGAGACCCATCAGACCGATGTCGGGGGTGTGGGAAAAAGAAAGGAAGTAGGTGGTGACAGTAGGACTTGTGGGAGAACTGGGAAGGGCGAAGGTAAGGAGGGAGAAAGCAGGGCTACCTAAAATTAGAGAAGTCAATGTTCATACCGCTGGGGTGTAAACTACCCAAGCGAAACATGAGGTGCTGTTCCTCCAACTTGTGCTGGGCCTCACTCTGGCAATGGAGGAGGCCCAGGACAGATTGGGAATGGGAGGGGGTTGAAGTGCTGAGCAACTGGGTGATCAAATTGGTTAAGACGGACTGAGCGGAGGTGTTCAGCGAAGCGATCGCCTAGCCTGCGCTTGGTTTCGCCGATGTATAGAAGTTGACATCTGGAACAGCGGATGAAGTAGATGAGGTTGGAGGAGGTGCAGGTGAACATCTGCCTCACCTGGAAAGACTGATTTCGTCCTTGGATGGAGTCAAGGGGGGAGGTAAAGGGACAAGTGTTGCATTTCCTGCGGTTGCAGGGAAAAGTACTCGTGGGTTTAGGTGGGAAGGGACGAATTGACCAGAGAGTTATGGAGGGAACGGTCTTTGCGGAAGGCAGAAAGGGGAGTAGATGGGAAGATGTTGCCAGTAGTGGGATCCCTTTGGAGGCGAAAATGTCGGAGGACCACATGTTGTATGCAACAGCCGATGGAGTGGAAGGTGAGGGCAAGGGGGACTGCCCTTATTAAGAAGAGGAGGAGCAAGAGCAGAGCTGCAGGGTATAGAGGAGACCACGGTGAGAGCCCCATCCAAAATGGAAGATGGGATTCATTATGTATTTTGCTTAAAGACATTTTCAATTTGTTTTTTTTAATTTTTTTAATTTTGTTTTTTAACAAACGTACTTGCTCTTTTTTACAATTAGCTCTAGTTAAAATATATAACAAATAAACATTTTAATGGCTTTATCTCTGAAACCTAGTTTTGAGTAGAAATTAACTTTTGTTAATTAAATGACCACAGAATAGTACAGTGCAGGAACATAACCTTTGGCTCATGATGTACATAGAAACATAGAAACATAGAAATTAGGTGCAGGAGTAGGCCATTCGGCCCTTCGAGCCTGCACCGCCATTCAATATGATCATGGCTGTACATGTCGAACATAATCCCTTCTGCCTGCACTTGATTCATATCCCTTTATTCTTTGCATATTCAAGTGCTTATCTAAAAATCCTCTACTATTCCACTAAACTCCACTATTGAATCTGCTATCACCATTATCTCTGGCAGCACGTTCCTGGCACCTTATACTCAGTGCAAAAAAAACTGTGCACATCTCCTTTGAACTTTGTGTTTCTTATCTTAAATATTTGACTCGACACCTGAGTAAAAGCGAGTTCGGTATTCCGACTGCGTGTGCCAGGTGATAGGTCACTCGCTATAAACATTCTCGGCAACGGTGGTGCTGCGTTGTGTGCATGCTTGTGTTTCGTCCGTGGTCAGCGCGGGCCCAGCTCTCCGCTGCTGCGGGTGCTGTTGAGTTGCTGCTGAGCTGTCCCAGTCTCTTCTCGGGTGTCCCGTCCCTATCCGGGGTGGCCCTGGGTTGGTGGGGCGGCCCCGGACTTGCAGCCAGCACTGCAGCCGCAGGCTCTATCTCGGCTCTGCCTGTCCCGCCGCGTTGGCCAGCAGCCCTGGACTGGCGGAGTCGGGCATGGCTCCCCATCGCTGCGGGCGCTGTTGCTGCTGAGTCCCCGTCCCCGTCCCCGTCCTTTACCGGGTGTCCCATCCCTGTCCGGAGGTGTCCGGGTTGGCCCTGGGATGGTGGGGCGGCCCCGGACTTGCAGCCGGCACTGCAGCCACTGGCTTCAGCTCGGCTCTGCCTGTCCTGCCGGGTTGGCCATCAGTTCTGGACTGGCGGGGTTGGGTCCGGCTCTCCGTAGTTGCGGGCGCTGTTGAGTTTCTGCTGGGCCGTCCCCGTCCCCTCCCGGGTGTCCCGTTCCTGTCCGGAGGTGTCCAGCAGCGCTTACGGCGCTGGGAACCTGGGTTCGATCCTGGCTGCAGATGATGCGTGGATCTGTGTGCCGAGAATGTCTCTCCACCGGTACAGCCTCTCCCTCTGTCTCCCACTCGCATCTGCCCCCGCTCTTCCCTACCTGGCACCCCCATTCCTCAGATTAAATATAGTTTTACACAAAAATCATGCATAAAGATAAGAATTTACATACAGTTTATGCAGCCGGCGCTTTGTTCACTTTTTCTTTATAGCGAGTGACCTTTGACAAATCTCATGATTCCTTGCGTTTTTCAGAATACCGAACTCGCTTTTCTGTTTACCCTATCTATGCCGTTTACTATTTTATTAACAGCTATCAGATATTTCCTCAACCTGACATTGCAGACAAAACAATCCAAGTTTGTTCAAACTCTCTTTACAACTAATGCATTCTAATCAAATCATAAACCTCTTCTGCACCTTCTCCAATACTACAATATCTTTCCTGTAATAGAGTGACCAAGCTGCATACAATAGATACAAGTGTGGCTTAACCATAGTTTTATAAAGCTACAACTTGTTATCTTGACATTTATACTCAAGGCCCTGACCGATTATGGCACGCATAACATGTGCCCTCTTTACCACTCGCTCTATCTATTTTTGTTGCCATTTTCAGGGAGCTGAGGACTTGGACCCCAAAATTCCTCTGTACAACAATGCTGTTAAGGGTTCCACCATTAACTTGATTATGTTTCCACTTACATTTGACCTTCCAAAATGCAAAGTCACCATGGGATCCCATGCATCTTAAAATTCTGGATTGCTATGAGGCATCTTGTCAAATGCTTTGCTAAAATTCATTTAGACACCATCGATTGCTCTACCTTCACCAATCACCTTCATCACCTCCTCAAAAAACCCAATCAATTTTGTAAGACATGACCTGTCCTGGACAAAGCCGTGGTCACAGTCCCTAATTAGCCCATTCTCTTCCAAAAGCAAGTAAATCCAAACACTACGATTCCTCGTCAATAGTATGTCACAGTGAGAATGTACAAACTCCGTACAGACAACGCCTGTAGGATTAAACCAGGGTCTGACACTAAGCAGCGATTCTACTGCTGCGCGACTGTGCGTTGAGTGAATATGTTGTGGTCCAATTTATGCCTCTGCCTTTCAATATGAATAATATTTTTTCAGTGATTTAAAATCATATTGTGCAATATCTAAACTACATTCAGATCAAAACTGTATAATCTACTGTTATTTCAACATAGATATTGCTTGGAGAAACTTTTCAAATGAAGCATTGTCAATATGTAATTTTTTTTAGTTAATGTTTCTTAAATATGATTTGTGCTGAGATTAGTTAATATATGGTAATATAATATTATTGTCTTTGTCTTTAGATTGTACAATTGCCTTTGTTCATTCACTCAAATCTCCTTAACTGGTGGTTTTAAGAAATACACCCCACGCAATTGATTAAGTGAGCATCTGGGATAATGATGAACTCTGAACATCGGCATTCCCTGTCTCATTGAAAATGGATGCAACGGAAAATGAAGAGAATCTTTAAAATAAGGAAGTAAAATTGATATTGATTTATAATTTTCTGCACTTTTATCTCATACAGGTATTCCGATTTTGTTGTGCATGAAATAAACAAGGAAGGAAAGGTAGTTGTTCTGGATGATTTGTCTGTACCAAATGATGATGATGAGGTAAGGACTTTCAGCTCAGACGTTATTGCATGTCAACAATGATAGACATGTGCACAAAAGGACATTGAAGCATGTAATGGTAACTATATTTGACTGCTAATTTGTAATACTAGCCACACACAAAGTATATGAGGGATAATTATCAAAAATGGATTTGCTTCATTCTCTCCACCACTTTTGTAGCGTGCCATCAACAAAATGTACTGTAGTAACTCACCGAAGCTATTCTGACAACACCTCATAAAAGTCCATGACCGCTACTTCATAGAAGGATAAGAGCAAAGACTAAGTGGGTAGCATAATCTACAGGTGCCCCTCCAAGTTGTGCACCTCCAAACTTGGAAATATATCACTGGTTCTTCGTCGTTGGAATTCCCTGCTCAACAATATTATGGAGTAACTTAACCAGAAGGTAGCTCACTACCTCCTTCTCAAGAAGAAGTAGGAATGGGTGATAAAAGCTGGGCTTACTGCCGAAATATAGATTCTGAAAATTAACATATATAAAAAGTAAATTTGCTGAATGTTTTGTTTGATATCAGCATTGTTTAATATGTAACAAGTGATCTTAGTTCTTACATACTTATTGGACACGTTTTGGAACTGAAGATGCATAAATAAGTCCTGATTGTTAAGTATTGTACTGTTGTGTGTCTGAAACATAGAAGGGTCAAGGGCCTGTACCACTATACGCGTTTACCCAAGAGCTCTCCTGAGTTTAAAAAAAAATCAAACTCGTGGTAAGTACATAGAATGTAAGTAGCGGGTACGTCGGAGTTCGGGACGTCTCTTAACGGTTCGTAACGCTAACGGCAGGTCCTCGGAAAAATGCGGTAAGCTGGTGAAGTTTTTTCAACATGTTGAAAAATGTCCACGAGAGCCCCGAGTACCTACGAGCGGCTATTGCCGTAATTCTCCGAGTTTGAATCGGGGGAAACTATTGAATTACATCGTACAGTGGGACAAGCCCTTAAAGGAAAATATATCATGTAATATCCATAAGTAATTACTTTTGTACACTGCTTGATACCACAATTACATTGTTTACGCTTTACTTTGGATTTGGTTTATTTTGTGTGTGTGAGGCAAGGCTAAGCCAAAGTTGCTCATGGGTGAACCAAAGTGATAGTGAGGAAAATAAGTTTTAAATGACACAAACAATTGCTATATTTCTCATTGAACACAACCAAACTTAAACAAATTGATTTACAATTATCTATATTTGACACAATCTCCTGACTTGGAAAACATTGTTGATCATTCATGATTATTCAACACCCTTCCTGAGAACAGTACCATCATCAGAGGGGCTGTAACATTGTAAAAGTGGTAGATCACTGCGTTCCCATGGACAGTTATGTGTCGACATTAAATGCTGTCCTTGTCAGAGATGTCCAGATCTCTTGAATGGATAAAACATTTCTGATATTCACCGATGCTGCCCATAAATGATTCAAAATTGTCTCATTTTAGTGCATTTGATCAATAAATAGCGTGATTTTTTTTGGCAGCCACAAAGGAAGTGCTCAGCAAGTGCAAGTACTTTCCCAGAGAAGAAACAAAAAGGCCTAATTTCAGTGCAGGAAGCGATGAACAAACTGTCTTGTTTGCCATCGAAGTACATTACAAGAAACCTTTATAGGAAATAGATGTCGAGAAAAAGACACATGCTATTTAATTTTTCTTACCTCAATGTTTCTCTTCTTCCCTCACTATTCCTGGTGATTGTGCGGTAAATGTTGGTTGTATAAATGATTTTGTGACATTTTTAATCATCTTTTAGGAACCTTCAGAGGACATTTTTTCTGTCTTGTCTTCTCAAGATAAAGAACGCTTGGAAGATCTTCAACTTTTTAAAAATAAGGAAGATTCAGTGATGATTGAGGTATGGATCAATATTATTACATATTTAAGGGTTTTCAGGCCATTCAGTCTAGCTGTTCTGTTCTATATAAAATTATGAGAGGCATAGATAGGGTAAATAGTCAATCTTTTTCCCAGAGTGAAACAGCTACATACGAGAGAGCACGGCTTTAAAATCAGAGGGGGAAAATTTAATGGAGATGTGCAGGGCAAGTTGTTTACACCAAGGTGCCTGAATGCACTGCCAGGGGTAGTGGGAGAAGTGTTTAAGAGGCACATGGATATGGAGGAATGTGGATCACGTGTAAGCAGAAGAGGTTAGTTTAAATTTGGCATCATATTTGACACGGGCATTGTGGACTGAAGACCCTGTTCCTGTACTGGTTTTTTGTTCTACATGTGTGTAGTACTCCAGCACTTGGAGGACTCCAGCTCTATGTTTATTAATCAAAATTCTTAAGTGGTTCAATAGCAAAGTTGCAAGGATAGTTGTTCTAGTGCCTGAGCTTACTTTTCAAAATAAAGAGTTAGCTATTCTGTACAAAATACATTTCTTCGTTGGTTTACAAATAAATAAATATTTGAATATTTTAAATGGTAATGCAGAAAATTGTTGTTAAGGAAAAGATTGCCATGATCGTGTCAAATGAGGAGCAGATACATGGCCATATATGTAACTCCAGTGATTTCTTACATGTATATTAAAATCTTATTCCCCCCCCCCCCCCCCCCCCCCCCCCCCCCCCCCCCCCCCCCCCCCCCCCCCCCCCCCCCCCCCCCCCCCCCCCCCCCCCCGACCCCCCCCCCCCCCCCCCCCCCCCCCCCCCCCCCCCCCCTCCCCCCTTACCAGAGAGGAAAATGATCATGTTCTTACTAAGTACAAGTCAAAACGGAGCAAGTTGCTGTTTTTGTTTGAGTTCTTCCTCTTTAAAATATCAAAGATTTTTCTAAACAGGTTGTTGATGATACTAAAGAAAAAAGAACAGTTATTCATCAAGCTGTGAAGAGTCTATTTCCTGGACTTGAGACTAAGACTGAAGAAAGAGAGGGAAAGAAATTTATCATAGCTTACCATGTTGCTGGGAGAACTGCATTGGCAAGTAAGTTTTGTGCTGTGGTAGATCTTTGTGGATTTACCACAAGGAGAGATAGAACCATCAGAGGAAAAGTGATTTTTTATTAAAACTCAAGTCAAAAAAATGCTTGTCTTAAACATTAAATTAGACTTTGTATAAAGCAAATGATTTGCTACCTTGGATCGTTTACACTTTTGTAATTGAGTTTGTGCTTGCATGGATGCTTCTCAAGAATATATTTCTAAAGTTTATGGAATGTTTTTGTTTAAATTTTGGATAAACATTTTTGTGTAACCTTGAAAAAATATTCAATCCCTGTTCTTCAGAATGCATAGCTGTCCCTTAATTTTTCTGCAATCCAAGCTGTTAATTTTTGTTTACAGCTTTTGCATGTAACATGCATGTATTTGTTCCTTGGTCGTGCATGCGTATGTTTTCAAATTATTTACTATATCTCTGGTGAAGATGTGATATTTTTACAAATCTAGTTTTCCTAGTTTTAAACAACAAGCTCAATGGTAAATATTGGGTCTTGTGCATTGAATCTCCAGCAAAAGTAAAGTGGAACATGTGCAGCAGCTCAAACGTTCTGCAGACTCTGTAGGTCTGATGACATAATATTTAGTTACAAAATAGGCATTTAATATATACTGCACCCTGATGAACCTGAAACAATGGCTCTGGAATATTAATGATAAACTTTTGATTCAAAATGCATTTCCAAGTGAGTCAACTACACTGGTTTGTTCAAAATAATTTGACTTTAGTTTTTGGTCTTGCAAATTTGATGAGGCTGAAATGCAGATATTATATTAGAAAGGGAACTCTAGCCATAGAGTTGAACTATACCCTATTCATCAATGAATGTTGGGTTGTGTAACAAAGTTTAGATTGATTGTCAAGCGAATTCTAGCAATATAACTCTGCTGTCTTCTTTGGGGGAAGTTACAGAGTGGTGTTTTCGTGAAACTGGAATTGACAATATAATTCTGTTTGTTTAAAGGTTCCTGTAGCATTTGGAAATGATCCTAAAATTAGTTTGGATCAATAGAATCCTGAAATCATTGGATTGAAGCTAAGTTAATTTTGTTTGTTGGTGATATTGTGATGTAGTTTTCATCATCAATTAGCCTTGCTTCTTGGTGAATTAGGCAGCCAGTTGCCACCTTCCAATATGGTGCTAGCTAAACCATAAATATGAGTCAAACAGTACAGTATAATTAATCAGTTCTATGTTACATGTTGCAAAAGTAGAAGCCCATCTTGTAATATATGTGAGAGTTAGATTTATGGATAAGATCTGGGTGGTACAGCAGTTAACGGGATGTTGCCCCAGAATTAATGGGATTTGTCTCCAATTTGTCAAAATGGTTGCCTTAAGTGCATGTAAGTCATCTAAGAAGTGGATCTGGGATGTGGGATTTAATATAAAACTAGACCAAGTGCAGGTTGGGTCTACTCCCCCAACCCTGTTCCCTACCCGTAGCCCCCACGAGAGGCGTGGTCCTCCAACTCAAGCCGTTCCTGATCGTAAGTGAAGCTGATCATTTAAAAAAACTTTAATCAGTAATAAGTCGAGAAATAAACCATAAAATGTTCAATGGTGATCTCTGCCTAGAGGGGAAAAATGTGAATCAGAATATGTAAAAATCTTAAAGTTGGCATTTTTAAAGTTTTAATCCCGAATAATGTGAAATATAGGATGAAATCTTCAATTAAGCTGATCACTGCTAGTCGAGCCATCGTGATGTCATCAGTGAAAGCTGGTCATTTTAAATTCAAAGTCTTTTGATGTTTTTAAACTTCTTACTTACTTTTAATCAGTAATAAGCCGAGAAATAAAGCATAAAATGTTCAGTGAAGGTGATCTCGGCCTAAAATGTCAATCAGGATAATTGAAAAATGGAATCGTCACCGTGTAGTGTTTTTACGAAGATTGTAAAACCAACCACATATACACACATACAAGATCAGACTTTTAATAAGTACTAGACCAAGTGTTGGGTCTGCTCCCCCAAACCACCCCTTCCCTACCCGTAGCCCCCTCGGGAGGCTGAAATATTCAGTGGAGCTGATCACTGCTAGCCGACCCATTGTGACGACATCAGTTGAAGCTGGTCGTTTTAAATTCAAAATCTTTTAACTTTTTAAAATTTAATCAGTAATAAGGCGAGAAATAAAGAATAAAATGTTCAGTGAAGGTGATCTCTGCCTAGAGAGGAAAAATGTGAATCAGAATATGTAAGAATCTTGTTAAAGTTGGCATTTTTAAAGCTTTAATCACGAATAACTTGGCAAATATAGGATGAAATCTTCAGTGAAGCTGATCACTGCTAGCCGAGCCATTGTGACGTCATCAGTTGAAGCTGGTTGTTTTAAATTCAAAGTCTTTTGATTTTTAAAAACTTTTAATCAGGAATAAGTCGAGATATAAAGCATAATATTTTCAGTGAAGGTGATCTCTGACGAGGGGAAAAATGTAAATCAGATTATGTAAAAATGCAATTGTCACCACGTAGTGTTTTTGCGAAGATGTAAAGACAACCACATATACACACACATATACACACGTACAAGATCAGATTAATAAGTATATGATAATGTAGTTCGGTGTGGATTCAAGTAAAGACAAGACAAACTGCGTTTCATTTCATCAGGCATAATTTAGTCAACAAAGAGTTGCTGAAGAGGCATGATCTGTATTTATGGGTAAAGCACATACCTGGTCTTGAGCTACTTTCCAATTAAAGATTATAAAACCTGTTACTCAAAAATATTAATGAGTACAAAAGTTGAAATATTAAAAGCTTAACATGTGAAATCAATAACTATTGAGTTGGCAATTCAACCTTTTAATTCCTTTCCAACCATTTTGTAGATGCCTGATCTCTGATGAATGTCCAGATGATCGTGACGCTATGCTCCTTTTAATTGATTTCTCCACGACTTTTTGTAAATTAGCAAATAAATTAATTTACCTCTTGGTTTCCATGTAAATTTAAAGTAGAAATTGAAAATATTTGAAGTACTGTGTATCTGAGAATTCCTCTAGGATAAATTCCGTGCACTGGTTTACATTCAATGCATGTAAAAGTGTAGCTAAAATCCTAATTTTAGTTTAGTTTTGAGAAACCGCATGGAAACAGGCCCTTCAGCGGTATAGTTGCTGTCTTATGTGTCCTGGGTTCGATCCCAACTACGGGTGTTGTCTGTAATTAATTTGTACGTTCTCCCTGTGACCTGCGCGGGTTTTCTGCGAGATTTTCAGTGTCCTCCCACACTCCAAAGACGTACAGGTTTGTAGATTAATTGGCTTGGTATAAATGTAAATTATTCCTAGTATGTGCAGGATAATGTGCGAGGATCGCTGGTCGGCACAGACACGGTGGGCCGAAGGGCCTGTTTCCACACTGCATCTCTAAATTAAAAAGCCCACTGAGTACACGCCAAACTTCAATCACCCATTCATACTAGTTCTATTGTTCGCTCGTGTGTCAGACGACGTGTAGCTCTCTGTTGGCTTCTGTCGTCATCCAACATGTTGGCAGAATTGGTCGCCTGACGCGTCACAGAGTGCATCGTGTCGTCATTTCCGAGGATCGCCACGAGCAGGCTTCTGTCATGATCCCCAGTTCTGCAGTAACCCACTTTCAAATCCATTCCCTACACACTGTAGGTAATTTACAGTGGTCAATTATTCTACTAATTTGCACGTTTTTGGGACATGGGAAGAAACAGGAGCATCCAGAGAAAGCCCTTGCGCTCATAAGGAGAACATTCAAACTCCATAGACAGCATCTGAGGTCAGGATCGAGACCCAGGTCTCTGGAACTATGAGGCACCGTTAAATTATATGCATTTACTGTCCTAAATGCGTATAATATTTTATAAAGTTGATGACTCTACAATCCCTAATTTGTTGACTTGGAAAGTTACAGATGCTGAACTCTTGAATAAAAGACAAATTGCTGGAGGAATTATGTGGGTCAGGCAGCATCTATGACAGGAATGGACATTCAACGTTTTGGATCCTTCTTTAGACTGATGGAGTTGGAGGGAGAAATAGCAAAAGAGAGATGGGAGTACGGCAAACTCGGGGAATTGATAGGTAGATGCAGGTGGGGGTGGGGGGGGGGGGCGCGGGTTGAAAGATGGGCGGAACAACAGCAGCTCTGTTTAGTTAGCTTACAGCCCACGATATGAATATTGAATCCTCTAAGTGATAACTCTTCCCCCATCACCCTAGTCAGCCTGCTCCTTTCCCCTCCTGTGCACAATCATCTCCTGTTCCTGTCCCATATTTCCCTTTCATTCCTCCCTCTTTCACCTTTCCACTATCCCATTCCATCCATATTCATCCCTCCGGTGTTACATTTCACACCTCTTCTTTCCTCAACTGACAATGTGTTCACCGTTAGCTCATCTCACCTGTATCCATCTACCACTTGTCATTCTTTATCCTCATTATAGTATGAATCAGGCAGATTACTGAGTGTAGAGGGATAATGAAGACATCAATAGTGGGTAATGCACCAAAGCCTTCAGAGGCATCGTTTGAACTGTTTAACAGTTTGATCTTTCGTGGATAAATAATATCCCTGGTTGTGTGCAAGGCAAAGTGAAAGATAAACTGATAAACACAAGCAGCTTTTGTAACTTTGAAAATCGAAATAAGACAGCTTGTTTGAAGAATATAAACCATAGTTCAGATCTACAGTTCTTATTACTCGTGTTTTGTCTGAACGTGCTCTGGCAGTGACTTACTGCTGTTTTGTACATTTCATTTAAGAGGAATTTGCTTGTGTGTAAACTGTATCATACCATGTTTAGTACTGAGTGCCTTTATGGACCTAGTTGGTTGATATTCATTGGCTCTTGAAGCCTTGCAACAAAATTGAATCTGGTTTGAATGTATGCCAAGGAGATAACAAAGACGTTTCCATGCACTCAACTGGATTGTAAGGTATTTAATTAATGGCTCTGGTACATTCAACTAACATGACATGGATGCTTGTAATAATTGGTGTATTAATCATTTGGACAGATATTGTGTCTTTTTTAATAAACTGCTTTTAAACCATGATGTCAGCAAATTTGCAGTAGCAGGATGTTCTATTAATTAATCATTGTACAAATGGTTTAGAGTTTGCTGTTAATAACACAATCCAAGCTTATAATGTTGTGACACCAAATGCTACTAACCTGTTTTTACCAGGTTTTTGTGTTCACCACCAAACTCAGCATTTTTTAAAAATTTGTATTTGGTTAAGAAAGTGTCTATGTGTCCATATTTTTTTGTTTTTATTGATCTTTCCAGTCCAGTTCTCTAGGTGCTGAAGATGGTAGGGTGGAGTAAAGTAACATAGGTGCTTATCCATGTAACCATTCTTTGTATGTGAGAAGCAGCAGACATTTTGGTTACTGGAGGTTCAATCAATCCTTGATAGGTTTTTCATCCAGCATCAGTTATTGAGTTGACAAATGGTTGAGGGAATCCTTGCTATTTCTCCTTATTTCATGCAATTCTCAGCTACATCAATAGTAATTGGCTGCAGCATTCTGAATTATGGAGCGGGTAAATTATCTATGCATCAAACTGTTATTCTGCAGTTTTACCATATTGTCTGAGCCTGTGCAGGCATAATGTGATGTGAGCTTTGTGCTTTGACTATCCATTCTATCCCATTCATTCAATAGCCTCCCACCATTGGTTTTCAGGTGCATGGCATGGTCTAATATTTCAGGAAACATATTCTAAAATCGGAAATAAAACCATGGAAAACAAACATTTTTTGAAAGGGAAGGATAAATAATTTTAGGCACTAGATTATCATCGAAGTTGAGTGGAATGATATTCATTGTAGACAATGCATAAATCATGAAAGTATGATAAGTGAATATTTTTCTAAAGATCCACTAACCACATATGTCAGGAAATGGCCATTGTAACGAAAGACACATTATGCCAGTGTTTTTGACCTTGTATGATCAGTCTTATATTAGAATATACCACTGGTCTGCTTTATTTGGAATTAATTGCACTATACAACTAAGAAACAGTGCCTATGTTTGGGAATGAGACTTACTACTAGTATGACCTTACAGTTGATTAATGCACAAGAGTAATGGGAACAGTTTGAATAACAGCCTAATGACCTTTCCTGGCATATTTTGCACATTCGTAGCTGCAATTCCTGCATGACCATCTGCAATACACCCACACTAGAATGCTGTTCTACAAATTGAATAATGTTCTGTTTATACTTATGCTTTTCAATGATTGGACAGAGGTCAAAGCAGCAGGTAAGATGTATTTCAATCCAATGAAAAAAAAGTCAGCCGTTCTGTTCAGTGTCCCAAACTAAAGATTGTGATATATGAGGCTGTTAATTAGAAACACTTTTCTATGGATGACCTTTGCATAAAAAAACGAGATTCTTCCATGATCATCAATATACAGAACAAATTGTGGGATGCCTAATGATTACATTTGGTGGATTGTTTTTGTGTTGCAGACTTTATACTGATTGTTGTAATGTTTTGATCTGATGTTGCTGAGAAATATGTAGCTTTAGTGTTGGCTTCAGGTAAATATAACATTTGGTTGCTAAGGTACAACTGTTTGTCATATGGGAGGTAATACAATACTCAATTGAAAACAGGTGAGCTGGAATGATGCATATTTGTTGCACAGTTGATTGAATTACAATCTATTATTAAGAAAAACAAAGCAAGCTTCATGCTTTGAATGAGCGGTATTTTAAAGGAATGTTCAAACAATTCACTGGAAAATAAATTTTCAACCGCCTTGCACTCAGCAATTTAACAGATTTCCATTGGATTGTTAATTGAAAAATCTGTTTGTCACAAAAGAAATAAAAACTTTTTGTCTTGTAGAAAAAAAACATATAAATTTGCCACGGTTTTAATGATTTGGGGTTAGCAAATGTTCTGTGTTTTCTTTAACTTTCAAAGAGCATAGTAAATCGTCGAGTTTTGTGTTGTGTTATTTGTATTTTGAAATAGAATTTAAGTTACTTCAGTTAATGTGCTGCTTTTAAAACATCATTTTATTGTATAATTTTGAATTACAGGGCATATTATTATTGGCAAACGTCAAAATATTTTGGTAAAAATAAATTCACACCAACCATCAACTGAAGGAGTTACTTTTTTTTAAATGGTTGGTGTTTGAAGTAGGAAGTGAACTAGGATGCTAGGAGATTTCTTTTCTCTGCATTCCGCTGAACTACAAAGTGTGGAGTGGAATCATGTTTTAATATTTCACCCAAAGGATGGTACCTCAGTTAATCCATATTCTCTCAGTATTATGAGGTACTGTGATCCTGGGATTCAACTCCAGAATAGAATTTAAAGCAATGGCTTTCTGACACAGGCAAAAATACACACTAGTTTCAGCATTATTGCTTCTATGCATAGAATTATGTAGCAAGATGTATAAATCAAAGTTTTTTGTGTGAGTTATAATTCTCAAGATAAACAAAATATATTATGGAACTAGTCATTTTTTTGTTCTGTTAAAACATGACTGATTCTGCAGAATGTAAAATTGAACAAAATAGAAAACTTTATTTCTATGAGATTTTATACCTTTCCATTTATCAGCTAATATAAAGTTAATAGTTTAGTTTAGACTTACAGGGCGGAAACAGGCCCTTCGGCCCACTGAGTCCGCGTTGACCAGCGATCCTCACACGCTAACACTATCCTACACACACTAGGGACAATTTACAATTTGACTGAAATCAATTAACCTACTACAAACCTGTACATCTTTGGAGTGTGGGAGGAAACCGGGTGAGCACCTGGCAGCAAACCCACGCAGCTCATGGGGAGAGCATTTAAACTCCATACAGACAGCACCTGTGGTTAGGATCAAACCCAGGTCTCTGGTGCTGTAAGGCAGCAACTCTACTACTGCACCATAAAGTTAATACTGTGTCTTGTGAAATTTTTTCAAAAAAGTCTATGCTAAAGTCTGCAATAAAACACTCAGACATCATCTGTGGAAAGAGAAACAGTTACTGTTTTGGGACTGATAAGGATACTAGAATTGAAACATTAACTGTTTTGCTTTCCCTCGAGCTACCTGATTTTGTGTTTTTAATATGGCATTTAACATTCTTTAACTTTGTTTGATAACATTTGTTTTGACCTGTATACAGGTTTAACAGTCGATAAACAAGTTCCATACAATATGCAGGCAATTTTGCTTGGGTGTATTTTACTAACTAAGGATTAAAAATAATGCACTTGAATAAAAATAGGCATTTCTGAGGGATGTGAAAAACCAGGGTGTGGGTCTAATTTGATAGCTCTTCCACAGGCAAACCATGTGGCATTTTCTGGTACTGAATCATTCTATGCAGTTGTGATAGATGTACAAATATGGCAAATAATGGTTTCCAAGAGAAAGCAGAGCAAGTTAGAGATACAAGATACAAGATACATTTAATTGTCATTTGGACCCCTTGAGGTCCAAACGAAATGCCGTTTCTGCAGCCATACATTACAAACAAATAGACCCAAGACACAACACAATTTACATAACCATCCATCACATTGCTGTGATGGAAGGCCAAATAAACTTATCTCTCCACTGCACTCTCCCCCCCCCCCCCCCCCCCCCCGATGTCAAAGTCAAAGCCCCCGGCTGGCGATGGCGATTGTCCCGCGGCCATTAAAGCCACGCCGGGTGGTGCGAGGTCGCACACCGGGTCTTGGTGTTAGAGCCCCCGGCGTGCGCTCGCAGAGTCCCGCGGCCATTCCAAGCCGCGCGGGGCGGTGATGTCAGGCCCCGCTCCAGGAGCTCCTCGACCCCGCAACTCGGGCGGGGGAAGTCGCTGTTGCGAGAGCCCTGAAAAAGCGGTCTCCCTCCAGGGACCCGCGGGCTCCCAGTGCCGCCGTCCACAGACCTGCAGTTGAAGCCTCCGACTCTCCGGTCGGGCCGCAGCAGCAGCAGCAGCAGCAGCGCTCCTCCACCGCTCCACCCGCTCCGGACTCGGCCAGCCCCGCGACGGTGAGGTGAGTCGTCGGCACCAGAGTCCCCGGTCTCTTCCTGTTGGAGGCCGCTCCTCATTGCAGCCCCAACGATAACGGAGACCCGACGAGAAAAGGTCGGGTCTCCCGTGCAGGGAGAGATTTAAAAGTTTCCCCCTCCCTCCCACCCCACCCACACACACCCCCCAACAAAAAACAAAAAAAACTACATAAAAACATAGACAGAAAATAATAAAAAACGCGGACGGGCTGCAGAGGCCGCTGCTGACGAGAGTCGCGCCGCCAACCGGAAATTGCAGAATTCACTCCTGAATTCATAGACCCGTAGGCATAGACATCATGAAATCCATAGATTAATAACTGAATTTGACTTCAATTGCTTTAAAACAGATGAAGAATGTTCTGTGAACTCTAAATTGAGTGAATATTTCTTATGATTTGCCTTTGATTTCTGATTGCAAATTAAATTTGAGAAATTCATCGGGTTCTCTCCTGTGTTTACAAATTATTAATTACAACTCTTACTCTTTTGGAAATAGTAATTGGGGGTAAAAGAAAATTGACTTTTTCCAATGATGTTTATTGAGGTTAATCAGCATCTTTTCTCTCCCCTCCCCCCCCCCCCCCCCCCCCCCCCAAAGATCCAAGAAAACATTCGTGGCCCAAAAATAGGGGAAGCTACTGTCATTTTGTGCTATATAAGGAAAACAAAGATACAATGGATGCCATTAATGTGTTGTCTAAATTCCTAAGGTATGTGGAGTTGTCTGTTGTTCCATAACTTTCTATTTACAGTTTTGTATGTATTAATGAAATATTTTGCAGATCTTGTTTTATCATAAAACAATTAAGGTAGATTAAACATTTGTAGGCAAAATTGTAATGTTTTGGAGAGGTAGAATGAATAAAACAAAATGGATTGAACAGGATTACAGGTTAAGAGAAATTAATGGAGTAAAGTCATGGAGGAATGGGGTGGAAGGGGAGATGATTGAGAGTGGGTGACCAATTAATCTGGGATGGAAGCTTGGTGAAGAAGAGGAAAAACTGGCATAGAAGGAATGGAGAACATGGAAAGGCAGGGAGATTACCTCTGCTGGGATCAAACACTGTAGGAATGGAGGGGGAACCAAGCAGAGAATCATTTCCTGATGTGATAATTGTTCATGTTTATCTTCAATGCTCCCATCTGTTGCTGTACGGGGAGTGAATTCATCCTTCCTGTGAAAATCTAGTTTTACGGGGAAAGCAGTGTTATTGAAGTGCTTGAGTAAGTAAATCACAAAGTGCTGGAGTAACTCGGGGGGAGTTACACAGGTAGCCTCTGTGGAGGAAATGGATAGGTGACGTTTCAGGTTGTGATCCTTCTTCAGACTGATTGTAGAAGGGGAGAGAAAACTGGAAATGAAATGCGGGGACAAAGCCTGGCAATTGACAGGTGGATACAGGTGAAGAAGGCAGACGGGTGGACATAGGGGAGAGATGGAATGGGGATTAAAGGATAGCAGATAAAGGAGAGAAAAAAGAAATGGAAAGCTAGAGAGTGTGATATAGGTAAGGGTTGGGGGAGGATTGATAATGAGATAAATGAGTGGGGGGCACAGAAACGGAATGGGATGTTATTTCAACTTGGAGGATTCAGTGTTGGGTTCTAAGCTCAAACCTGAATTATTGATTTGAGCCAAGTCTAGATCGCCAATATCTTTTGCCTTAAGCAATGGAGAAAATTGTAATAGAACCATTTTTATTTCAACCTGGGATTCTGCATTTAAAACAATTCTTGGTATGAAAACGAAGTATTTTCTTTCAATGATTTTCTTTATCTGAGAAACTTCCTATTTCAATATTATTTCTTCAGAGTCAAACCAAACATTTTTTCATACATGGGGACCAAAGATAAAAGGGCTATAACTGTTCAAGAAATTGCAGTTGTAAAGTAAGTATTGATATTCAATAGCTTATATTTATTAAGCTATTAGAGCAACAAACTTTCTCGTTTTTTTTTCTCCCTCGGATTTTCATTCATACTGGATAGTTGTTGATAAAGAGTAGCAAAGCTACAGGCACAAAGGAAGTGCATATTAGCTGGATTAGCAGTAAATATGGTTTCATATAACACGCTTACATTTGAAATCAGGCCCATAACATCGCCAGCAGGAAAGTACTTTTTCAGGACTCCAAGACATTGCTGTTGACTTTGAGAGATTTCATGTAAAAAAATAATCAGCAAGGGTCAGTGCCTTCATCAGAAATGCTTTAATGTTGTGATACACGTGTGCAGCCACAATTGGCCAGCTGATTAGTTTGGCTGTAGTGAATTATGCGCCATCACGAATGCGTGAGTTAAAAGCCTGTCAAAGGGTTGTGGATAAATTCAGTCAAGGGCATTCTTTCTCATCAAATTAAGTAGTGTCATTCTATGTCCACTGAGCACGGGTCTTCTCGCTTTGCGGCTTGACTCCCGAAGGACATCTCGGGACTCCTCTATGACTACAAGCATTAACTTAGGAATTAAAGATATATTGGTGCGTCACTAGCTAAGGAAATGAGAGGTTCATTCATGCTTCCAGTGGAAAGTGAATTTATTTAATGAAAGGGTATTTTTAATTTCTGGATCAAAAATTGTGTACTTTAGGTGTGTTTTCAATATTGATAACATTTCAAGTGATATGGGAATCTGAAATTTTGTAACCTATCAGTATTTGGAAAAAAAATTGCATAAGTTGACAATCTCCTTTCCAGAGTTATCTCAATGTCATGTACCTAAAATTTTCCTACAGAATCACAGCACAGAGACTTTCGCATCTGAACAAATGTTTAATGAACTTCAAGCTAGGGAACTTCAGTTATAAAAAATATCCCTTAAAGTTGGGAGAATTGCAAGGAAATCATTTTAAAGTTGTTCTAAGGTAAGATTGTTAAGGAAATTTAAGACTATTCTATTATAAATTGTGTTAATTGATCTCAAGATGAAATTAGCCTTATTTCTTTAAAATCCTTGCATTTCAAACATGTGCAGGATAATGGTCAATCTTTTAAAATTCCCTGACTTTATAGACTATGTGCTGCCACATTGTGGGCAGGTCTGCTTTATGATAATTGCAGAATCTATATAATGCTATATGACAAGTGGCAAGATCAGATATATCAAAGGGAAGATACTAGCGTGGATAGCAGGTTGGCTAGATGGCAGAAGGCTGGCAGTAGCAAGGCAGGGGGCTTTTTCTAGTTGGCTGACAGTGACTAGTGGTGTTCCAGTACTGAATGCAGATGAGACCACATCAGCAATGTTGTGCACAGGTTTAGTTACTCTACATTAATAAGGATATATTTGCATTTGTTCACTAGCTTTATTCTTAGAATTTGGGGGGGTTGTTTTATGGGGTTAGCCGGAACAGTGTAGATTTTTTTTATCCTGGAGTTCAGAAGATTGAGAGATGATCTCACTGAAACATACAAAATTCGAACTCTGTCTGAATAGATGAAATGCTATGTATCTCCTGGCTGGACATCTAGAACCGGGAATCACAGACTCACGGTATGGGATAAGTTAACTGGGACTGAGATGAAACATCATCCAGAGAAAAGTGAAGCTTTCCAAATTTTCAATCTCAGTGTGCTGTGAAAATGCTACAATATATTTATGATTAAGACTGATATATTTGTTAAAGTTAAAGGAAATGAGAGAGGGAGGTAACAATTCAAGTCAAACTTATTGCCATATGCACAAGTTTGATGAGATACGCATGCAATGAAATATCTTGCTTGCAGCAGCATTACTGGCACTGTGGTGTCAGTCATGACGCCAGATCAACACGGCATTTCGTTTGGACCTCAAGGGGTCCAAATGACAATTAAATTGAATCTTGAACTTGAACAATGACCACATGGGCACTCGTCGTAAGGTGAATTTGCCCAATTGGCTCCAACACCAAACAGAAGCGTCTAGATGGTCCCGGTTCACACAAATGCTCAGTGTTGCCATCATTGTGGGGGCATAGACAAACTTGAATTCTTCCCAGCTGTTTGCTCTCTTTCTCTCTCCTGGGTTTACAAGGGGTAGGGCTGACAAGGATGAGATTAATTGGTCCAATAACCATTAATTGGACCCAGCTGTGGCTCGATTGCCTGTGGCCTCAGTTTACTCCAGAGTGCCAGTGTTTGTGGTGCTGATGGCAGGCTTCCTCTGGCCTGACAATTGGTGATGGGGATTGGAGCGGACCTAAGGGAGGAGGCGGAATTATAGCACATAGAATAAGACAAACACATGAAAAAGTTATACATAAATTACATACAAAATTTTGAAAAGTAGAAAAACTGCAAAAAACATTGCTGCAAAACATAATTAGGAATAATATAAGTGAAGGTGGCACTATGGTAAAATATCGTCCATGATCATATTTGTTGATGGATCAGGAGCATGGGGCCAAACAGTCTTCTTCTCTACTTATTTCCCATATGCATCCATAGCTGTTTTAAGCATTGAATTTAAAGAAAAAAAAATGGCAGTGAATTTCATTTTAAGCTACAAAGCAAAGGCTACATTGCAGATGTAGAGACTGGTTAAATTTGAATGTTTGGATATCATTGATAACACACAGTTCCCTCTTTAATAAAGACTGTATATTTTGGAATATTTGATTTACATTGCTTTGCCAATTTCACGAACTTGTTTTGATAGTCAATTAATATACTATTGTTCTCGAGACAAGGAACAAATCATCGTACTGTCTTGACTGCAGTACTAAGGTTTTATTGTTATAGCGGTTACATCACTTGGATGCAAAAATGACAAATTAAATCTAAACTATCATTATCTTTCTTATTGAAGAATGGGTGAGGCACAGTCCACTTGTTTAGCATCACAAACCACTGATCTTGGCCTGTGAATTGAGAAATGAACTGCTAAAATGACAAAGTAAAACAACTAGGATCTGTTTAAATTTGACGTCTTATACACAAAATCAGATCCTGCCCATTCATTTTTGTAATCCGTTGATAGCTCTATTGGTGGTTCTAATTTTTTTTAAATTTATTAGGAATATCACTGGATCAAATCAGCAGATAGAGCATGCCATGACTTCACTCAGGGACATCGGATTTATTAACTATTATGGAATGCAGCGATTTGGAACAACAGCAGTTCCTACTTACCATGTGGGAAAGTAAGTCATATCTTTCTAAATAATTGTAAAAACCGAAGAGTAAAGTACGCTGCTGTGAAAATAGCAAAGGCCAATTAAACTGGTTTCTGTTCCAAATGAAAATAAAAATGGTAGACCCGAAATAAGCCCTAACCTACGTTTGTTGTAAGTAAAGATATTCTTAACCACTGAAGCTAATGCATCTCACGAAAAAAAACAACGGAAAAAAGCTAATATTTTTTTCATCTCTAAAAATCCTAAAGTGTTTCACAACCAAAGTGTCCTTTTTAGCTACAGATGTGGATAAAATTTAGTACATAAGAGTATTTCAGCAAAATTCCAGAGGGGCAATTAGATAAAATATGGGATATTTCTTATTGATGTTGCTTGCGAGGTAAAACTTCACCAGAAACCATTCATTTGGGGGGATCTTTTCAATGTCAACTGTGTATAGAAAAAAACTGCTGAGATTATCTGCTCAAAATGTGATTGCACGCTTCTGATCCTGAATCTTCCTATATAGAATCAAAACCGCTTCAAATCAGACAAATGTCTAAATTGGGTATATTTTAGCAAGATTTCCTTGTAATTTCACAAGCTTTCAATATTTTTGATGATAATTAAGCTATGTTTTAAATATTAACATGACTTAAAATGCAAAGAAGACAATAATGCTTTAACTGCCAAATAATTGGTAAATTTCTACTCTGCATTAAAATAACTTTCTTCCAAAGCATTCAATAAGAATGAGAAATAAGTGAAACTAAACCAAGGTTTTACTTGTTTGTGTCCGTGTCCAGTTTACTGCTAGTTTCCCAATGTAGAACAATGAGCTGGAAAGCCTGTTTTTTAATGTTCAGATACTTGCTGTGTTATTTGGGGGAATTCACTATTTGTGTCAAGTGATATTGTCCTGATTGCTTAGAAAACAAAATTGCTATTTTCGTACCTTGATTCTCATTCATTTTTGCACTGCGCAATAAGTTCTGAAAGGTCCATTATATAATTTAATGCAATCATTTATTTGCTGAATTCCAGTTATAGCAACCCTTTGTTTTATTTGTTTCTTTCTTCCTCATTCTGTACCTTCCCTTCACTTCTCCTGCTTTCCCCGCACGTGGAATCAAACTGCACAAGCAGCCTGCATGAAAAGTATTCATTGATCACCTCTATTTCACTGGAGATGCAAAAGACTACAGATGATGGGATCTGGACAAGTAACTTGAGGATTCAGTGGCTGCATCTGTGGAAGGAAAGGGACTGTTGGTATTCTAGATGGTGACCCTGCATCAGGACTAAGTGTGTAATGGGGAGATAGCTGGTATTGAGAGTTGGGGTAGGGGTGAGGCAGGAGCTAACGAACAACAATAAGAAGATCCAGGTAAAGAGGGGTTGATAGGCAGATTGAGCCAGTTGGGGGAGGGGTGGTGATAGCGACAGAGACTGGGGAGTAATTTGTGAAGAAAATAAGGGGCTGCAGATTATGGAATTTGACCAATAAATAATGTGGAACCAGATAAGGGAGGGATGCTGGTCAGAAGGAACAGTAAGAGAAGGGTAAGGGATTGAGTGGGTTGAGTGTGGTGAAGAGAGAATCTGGGTAACAAAGGTTTGGAGGCTGGGGTAGGCTGGAAAGAAAGGCATGAGTGACGGGGCTGGTTGGATCAGGAAGAGAAAGAGAAGTTGCCTGAAATTGGAGAATGCAAACGTTTTGGAGAATGCAATGTTCATGTCTTTGACTTGCAGGCTCTCCAGATGGAATTCAAAAGTGCTATTCTTCTGATTTACAAATTTAAATTGAGTTATTTCATTATTTATCTGGTTTCACTGAGAGCACATTGAAATTAATTCTGAGAATTTACAATTTCCTAGGAACTCGACTATTTAGTAGGAATCACAGCAAACAATCTACAATGAATCCTACATGAAAACATTCTCGTTTTCTTGGGCAACTAAGTATCATGGCTGATTTTAGAGAAATTAAATAGGTCCATGAAATCCAGTTCCTGAAATTTAACTTTCTCCAATGATCTTAAATAGTTTAGGAATGAAAATTGTTCAATTTTTTTTTGCAAAGTCATCATAACTGTAAAGTTCCAGTTAGTTCATTTTTCTCAATATGTTATTGTTAATTCAGGATCGTGTGCATTCATTATTTGAATTGGGCTTCCAATCACATAAGTAGACAATTGAGTGTGACTATCATTATTATTGCCATTGTGCTTGAAGCATCTTGTATTACAATGTGCGAGAGAGGAAGTTCAATAAAACTGGTTAAATTCATCATAGTATCAAATTCCATCCAGCTCCATCAAAATAAATATATATACCAGTTGACAAGGCCCAGGGCAAGGATAGACACCATCTAAACCAGGAAGAGGTCCGAGCAGGTGTGGAGGAAGAGCGTGTGAGCAGGATGGTGGGGCTCGCAGCAGGGAGCATGGACAAGGTGGGAGAGCATACCTGCAGCGCAGGATTACCTGGTCAAACATCATGCAGGCAGACTTCCAGCGCATCCGGTTCCTTGTCCAAGCTGTCTACGATGCCCTACTAAGCCCAGCAAACGTCCACGTCTGGGGCAAGAGCGAGACACCATCCTGCCCACTTTGCTCTGGAGGATCATTAGAACATCTCCTCAGCAGCTATCGGTGGCGCCATGACCAGGTGCTCAAGGTGGTTGCTGAGAGCATAGCCACTGCCATTGTTAACAGCAAACACCACCAAGCCCCAAAGAAATCAATCACTTTTGTCAAAGCTGGAGAGAAGCCTCGACCACAACCAAAAACAAGGACGGGCCTCCTCTACACAGCCACTGACACGCAGCTGCACGTCGATCTCGGCAAACAGCTGAAATTTCCACATCACAGCAACATCACTCCGGCCAGACATGATCATCACCTCCAAAGTGACAAAACAGCTGATCATTCTGGCGCTGACAGTGCCCTGAGAAGAGCATATTGAAGAGGCTAATGAGAGGAAACGCGCAAAGTACCAGGAACTGGTGGAGATGTGCCAGGACAGCGGCTGGAAGCCCTTACAGGTGGGCTGTCGAGGCTTTGCAGGACGCTCACTCTGCAAAGTCCTCAACCAGTTGGGGATTACGGGGCTGGCAAAGAAGAGGGCCATTCAATCCGTAACCGAAGCCGCAGAGAAAGCCACTAGGTGGCTTTGGATTAAGAGGGCTGATCCGTGGGCGGTTGCTGCTGGGATGCAAGTCGGGGCTTGATCAACCCCGGCTGGGTCGCTTGGGCGAGGGTGTCTGATGTTGTGAAACCTGAAACACCCGATGACCCCAGGTTACATCACTGAGGATGCATCCCAGCGCATCTAGAAGATGTATCTTTCACACAGTATCAAATTCCATCCAGCTCCATCAAAATAAATATGCTTTGTTCTGTTTCTTTGATGGTAGCAATTATTTTCCGGCAGATGACCTGATGCCATTTTATATCAGATATGTTTTGATTGTTATTTGATTATAATTTCTTCTTCAGAGCAATTCTACAAAATAATTGGAGTGAAGTTATTGATCTGATCCTGAAGCCACGTCCAGGCGGTAGGAATGTTTTTTTTTTGGTATCCAAAGAAACCGAATATAAATCTTTAGTACTCCATGTGGAAACGTTTGAAAATGTTTAATATCACTTCTCTGTTTCCTCCAGCAGAGAGAGGTTATTTGGTCAAATGTAGGGAAGAATGGGCGAAGACCAAGGACCCTGAAGCTGCATTGAGAAAGCTTCCTGTAAAAAGATGTGTAGAAGGACAGTTGCTTCGAGGTCTGGCGAAATATGGAATGAAGAACTTTGTTTCTGCATTTGGTATGGTAAGTTTCGGCTCAGATGCAACATTAATTGACAAAGCTAAATGATCTATTTCTGTGATATGTTTTCTGCATACCTACTATCCGTTCACAAAAAAATTGTATGTTTTGACGGAATTAAATTTAATTTATCTTCTTAAGCAATTGTATAATGTAATGCGTTCTAAGTACCATTGTTAAAAGCCTTTTTTTAACTTCAGACTTTAGAAATACTGCACAGAAATAGTCCCTTCGGCCCACCCAGTCACCAGTGATCATTCCGTACACCAGCACTATCCTACACACAAGGAATTTAAAATGTTACCAATGCAAATTAACCTGCAAATCTGTATGTCTTTGGAGTGAGGAAACGAGAGCACCTGGAGAAAAGCCAATGCGGTCACAGGGATAATGTACAAACTTTGTACAGACAGCACCCATAGAGGATCGAACGCGGTTCTCTACCACTGCATTACAGTGCAGCCCCCTGTGCTACTGTGCTGCCCATTTTAGTAAAGCTATCTTAAAGTTTATTGTTCTGTGTTGCATCAATTCCTAAATAATCTGGGACATTAATTGAAAACATATCTACATCAAAACAAGGGAGAAAAATCTTTCCTCGTTATTTAAAAATGTTTTAGATGTTTTTTTTAGGTGCTGGATATATATGATTTGCACAATTTGCTTGTATAACCCTAATTTTTTCTTTGGCTTCAGATTCCAAGAAATAAACCCTAATTTTTTCTTTGGCTTCAGATTCCAAGAAATAATCGATTAATGTACATTCACAGTTATCAGAGCTATGTGTGGAATAACATAGTGAGTAAACGGATTAACGAGTATGGACTAAAAGCAATGGCAGGAGATTTGGTACTGAAAGGAGGTAAATGGAATATTCCTTTAGATTTGCACCAGTACAACCCACCAGACTCAGACCTGTATCTGCATGATAAATACTGCTAGAAACCAAGAGTCATGCTGCTCTTCTCTGTGTGCCATAAGGTTAGTGATTATTTGTACACATGGAGCACTCCCAATCTTGGGTACATGCAGAGTTCTATTACCGTATTTCCCGGCAATGAAGACGCTATTTTTTACCCAAAAATAAGGCATGAAAATCTGCCGGCGTCTTGGAGGCCCGAAGGTTAGGTTGTTAGCCAAGAAAGATAGACTTAGCTATCCCTCAGTACACCAACATCAAGTTGAATCAGTTGTGATCTTATTGAATGACAATACTAGTTCAAGGGACCAATTGGGAGAGGAGATTCTTTCACAGCGTGTGGGGAGTCTGGCCCGGGTCAGCACGGGCAGGAGAGTTGAGAAGGAGGGAGTCGGGGATCATGCTAGCAACTCGCTCACTCACCAGTGCCGCGGTGCTCCGGGCGTAGAGCCACCGCATTGTGGCCGGGGAGGGAAGTAGCTCGGGTATTCCTTAAATTCCGACTGCCTCCGAGAGCAGTACATGGCCTCACTTGCTGCGCTGGGTGACACTGCATGGCATTCACTGCCCGTTTCTTGTCTTTCAATGTAGACCGGACAGTGCTGGGGCCAGCTCAAGAGCAAAGATCATAGAGCGGAGCGGGTCAGCGGGCGATGGATAACAGGACAGTGGGATGTGGAGCTTATTCATGTGTCAGCGGGAGTAATCTCAATTGGTCCCTTGATCATGCTGACACAGGAGTAAGCTCCATCGCCATGGTTGTGTGGTCTACATGTGGACCGGGCAGTGAATGCAGTGTCACCCAGCGCAGCAAGCGAGGCCATGTCCTGCTCCCGGTGGCAGTCAGAATTTAAGGAACGGCGGTCGCTCGCAGCCACCCGAGCTACTTCCCTCCCCAGCCACAATTCAGTGGCTCCATGCCCGGAGCGCCGCAGCAGGGGTGAGTGAGTGAGTTGCTGACATGATCCCCGACCCCCCTCCTTCTCAATGCTCCTGCCCGTGCTGACCCGGGCCAGACTCCCCACACGCTGTGAAAGGATCTCCCCCAATTGGTCCCTTGAACTAGTATTGTCATTCAATAAGATCACAACTGATTCAACTTGTCCAGTGTGCTCCCGTTTTTCCCACTATCTCTCCACCTGCCGTCACCCTCCACCCCCCCAACCATTCTGTCATTCAGAATGGAGGAAATCTGGAAGGCTTGGGCAAATTGAATTGTTACTTTCTTTATTTTTATTTTTTATTTTTTTGAGCATGAGAAATTTTATGTCCCGCCAGACTTTTTTCAAAAATTAGCCACTCAAAATGGGGGTGCGTCTTCGACGTTGGTGCGTCTTCATTGCCGGGAAATATGGTAATTAAAACAGGAATTGTTGTTTTCTCATACTTTTCCCATGGCATAAAAGGAAGGTCATTTGAAACATTTCCACAAGTACTATTTCCCCGCTTATTTCCCTTGGAACCTGTTTTATCTTGCATGCTCATCAACCTCCTCGAATCCTCCTGCCATTCCCCTATACAAGCAGTAATTTACATTAGCCAATTAACCAACTAATACATCTTTGGGAGGAAACCGGAGAACACGAGTGGGGAAGATGAATCCATCTAGTTACAGGTGGAGTGTGTCAACACTTGAGGTGAGAATCAAACTTGGGTGGATGGGGCTGTGCAGCAGCAGCACTATTTGCAGTGCTATTGTGCTGCCCATTGTTAGTACAATACTGGCTCTTCCTTTCTTAAAGGTAAATTGGTGTGGGACTGAAGTCACATGGAAGCCCAACCTTAAAAAGAAAGTGGGTGCTCCATCTCCCCCTCCCCCTTTATCATCATTACTGTTTTGGATATCTTTCATTCATTGTTCTTTATTTCTCCACATCACCGTCTATATCTCTTGTTTCCCTTATGCCTAACCAGCCTCAAGAAGGGTGTCGACCCCAAAATGTTACCCATTCCTTCTCTCCAGAGATGCTGCCTGTCCTGCTGAGTTACTTCAGCATTTTGTGTCTAAACCAGCATCTGCAGCTTCTCCTACACATAGTTAAGTGATGTTTGGGGTCGGGACCCTTCAGACTGATTAAAGTGGACCGGCTTTGTGAATATAAACACAATTCAAAGGGTTTCTTTTTAGTGCTATCTAGGAATCAAGAATTAAAGTTTAATATCAAGGAAATAAAAAATGCTTGTTTTATTGATTTTTCAGGAACAGCAGTTCCAATTCAGGGATCAGACGAAGAGAAATATACCATACATGATGTGGTATTGCCTTTGCCTGGATTTGATGTTATCTACCCAGAACATAAAAGTAAGTTATTTCGAAGTACTTAATTCATTTGTAAATTAGCATAAAATGACAAAATTCAACATTTAGATTAGGGAAAGGGCTGTATTTTGGATAAATTGATTAATGTAATATTATTAATATGTTAATTCCTGAAAATGAAAGTAAACACTGTCACTTCATTACATTCTTGGTTTCAGATCTTATTTATGGGTAATTGTTAGTCAAAAAATAAAGCAAAAAGAAAATAACTTAATGACCCTGCATAGTTTATGCTATGTCACTTTTTTTTAGTTTTTTTCCAGAAGTGGGTGGTGAATTTCTGCAATTCTACACTCAGAGGGTTGTAAAGGTTAGATCATTGGGGTAATTTAAATAGAAAATAGACTGAACTATAAAAGACCAGGGAAGTGAGAGACATAGGGAACTGGCATAGAAGATGAGATGAGACTTAAGGCAAACCAGGGAGGGTGGATGTTAGTGGTAAAGTTAATGGAAATCAATGAATTCTGTATGGGCGCAGGAGGTAGCCCCAATGTAGTCGTTAATGTAGCAGAGAAAGAGCTGGGGAATGGTGCCAGTGTACGTTTGGAACAAGGACTTTTCAACGTAACCAGCAAAAAGGCATGCATAGTTGGGACCCATGCAAGTGCCCATGGCTACACCTTTAACTTTAAGAAAGTGAGAAGAGCCAAACGATAAGTTGTTGAGGGTGAGCAGGGCTCGAAATGAACAATTGCCCAGGTGCCAATAGGGACCTAAAGTCCCGCCGTCAACCTAAAGTAGTATGTTCCCCAACCTACGTGAAAATTTTAACTGAGGACATATGCCCTACCCCGTTCGCGATTTTGGCGCTGTTTAGTGAATGGGGAAACGCGCACTTTCCCAGGCTGTTGCAAAAAATGTTCAGCCTAAAAAATCATTACGAAATCGCTGAGCTGAAAAGGTATTATTGTTTTTAGGCCTCGGGGTGACCGTAGAAGTTTACAAAACCACCTCTAAACTTTCAACCTCAAAAAGCCCCAAAAGATTTAGAAAGTAAGGTAATTACAAGAGGGACCTTATTTTTACTGAAGGTGGAAAACAGCGGAAGTGAACAGCCGACATTTGCCGTGGAGATTTAAAGATCCAAAATATCGGGGGCACAAATTATCGCGTTCTAAACAAGCGCTGAAGGAACCCACTAGAAAAGTAATTTAAATAATGCCTTTACCTTTACAGAAATTCAGCGACAAACGCCTTAATTCCCCTATAAATTGGATCTTTGAGATTTCCATGGCAAATGTTTATTGTTCACTTCCGCTGTTTTTTGGACACTTCAGGCCCTTTAAAATTACCTTACTTTCTAAGAAATTTTTTTTTTAGATCTGAAATTTAGGTCGAAATTAGCTACAATTGGGTCACCCCGACTAATTACAGAAAATTTCAGCTCAGAAGTAAGTTATTTTATATGTTTTTCAACGGGTCTATGAAAGAAAATTTCGTTCAGTTCCCCATTTTACTAAGGTTATGGGCTTTTGACTGTGACATTATGTCCTCCAAAATCAATTAAAAGATTCGGTCACGTGAGATATGAAAATGGGATCTACGCTCATTTATTATTTGGTGATATTAAAGTGAATTAGGTGACCTAATGTCCCTTATTGGCATGCTTTAAAGGATGGGATTTTTGCAGCCCGGATTGGTAAATCTCAAAATTTTGTAACATATCGTTACAAAAGGCGAGCGGGCCCCGGCTTGGTAATCACCTGGGACACGTATCGTTCAACTCTGAGCGGGCCCCACACTCTCTCTCTCTCTCTGTCATGCTCCGTTTCTGCCCGCCATCCGTATTCATGTCCGGACGGCTGGTTCTCCGCTCTCCACTCTCCGCCCGCTCCTCATCCGACGGCACGGCTGGTCGGCTTGCACATGCGCACTGCAAGTGCCTGCACATTCTCCCCCTGCACATGTGCACAACCACGGCCAGCACATCATTGGACGTGGTTGTGCGCATGTGCCGCCTTGCACATGCGTACTGCCACGGCAACTGGTCGGCGCAGGCACTTTCTCCCTCCCTTTGCATTGTGGGAGATCTGGCCGCCATTGCTGTCCGGTCGCCGGCTCACCGCTCCCCCGATGAAAACCAACGCAGAATCACTCCCTGGACCTGTAGTAACTCCCTGGAGTAACTCTTGCTTCTTGGTTTCCTGGTTCTCCAAAAATATTCCAAATGGAATTTAAACTGATGGACCCTCCACCACCAAACTCCAAACTCTGAAAAATAACAGCTTATTATTTATTTTGTGTGTAATATATATTTTATATTATAAATATATATACGCACACTGAGCTTTTATCTCCTGTTCTGTATTATGTTTACATATTCTGTTGTGCTGCAGCAAGCAAGAATTTCATTGTCCTATCTGGGGCACATCACAATAAAACTCTCTTGACTTGGACTTAAGCATAAAAGGGTTCTCGGGGAAAAAAGAGCTACCTTAAATTTAGTTGCGTCTGGTTGGGTAACTATGGTAGGGTGAAGATTATTCCATGCTTTAATTGTGCAGGGGAACTCCATGGAGCAGCCAGAATCTCTGGATAGAAGAAAGTGAGTGGCATTTCGGGTGGAGACCCTTCTTTTGACTCCCTCTGGTTTTAGTGTTTTTAGTTTAATTTGAAGATACATGGTGGAAACAGGCCTTTCGGCCCACCGAGTCCACGCCGACAACCGATCACCTGTACACTAGTTCTATCCCTTACATTAGCAACGTAAGTCAAGAGTCAATAGTGTTTTATTCTCTCACGTCCCTGTTAGAACAATGAAATCCTTACTTGCAGCAGCACAACAGAATATGTAAACATAGTACTCTGTAAACAATGTTATAAACGAGAAAACAAAATAGTGTATATTTATATATGAATATATAACTCTATATATATATGTGTGTGTATAATATATATACTCACACACACACAATGTCCCTCCTGGGATTAATAAAGTTATATTGTATAGTATCGTGTGTGTAGGAAGGAACTGCAGATGCTGGTTTAAACTGAAGATAGACACAAAAAGCTGGAGTAACTCAACAGGTCAAACAGAATCTCTGGACAAAAGGAAAATATTGCGTTTTGGGTTGGGTCTGAAAACGGTTCCTGCACGCCTTTGGAATGTGGAAGGAAGCAAGAGCACCTGGAGAAAACCAATGCGATCAAAGGGAAAAGGAGCAAACTCCATACAGTCAGCACCCATATTCAGGATCAATTCCGCGTCTCTGCCACTTTTAGGCAGAAACTTTATGGCCAATGTACTACCCCATAGTCTTGAACTGAATTAAAACATACATATGCTGTAAAGGGGGACATAGTGTCAATTAGAGATTTAAGATTGAAAATGAATCTTTTTTAGTAACCAAAGTTATCAACGTATAATTTTTTGTGTGTTGGAAAACAAAATATAGTGGCACAGCTGGTGGACTTGCTGCCTCACATGCCAGAGATCTGTGTTTGATCCTGTCCTCGGGCACTGTCTGTTGAATTTGCACATTCTCCCTGCAAGCATGTGGGTTTCCTCCCACATCTCAAAGACGCATTGGCTTTGTAGGTTAAGTTGTCTCTGTAAAATTGCCCCTAATATGTAGGGAGTGGGTGAGGAAAGCGGGATAACAGAACTTGTGTGAATGGGTAGACAAAAATGCTGGAGAAACTTTGCGTGTGAGGAGGCATCTATGGAGTGAAAGGAAATAGGTGACGTTTCGGGTCGAGACCCTTCTTCAGACTGATATGAGGGTGGGGGGGGGCGGGAAGATGAAAGGAAGGGGCGGAGACAGTGGGCTGACGGAGAGCTGGGAAGGGGAGGAGAAAGCAGGGACTACCTGAAATTGGAGGTCAATGTTCATACTGCTGGGGTGTAAAGTACCCAAGCGAAATATTAGGTGCTTTTCCTCCAATTTGCGGTGGGCCTCTGGCCATGGAGGAGGCCCAGGACAGAAAGGTCCGATTTGGAATGGGAGGGGTAGTTGAAGTGCTGAGCCACCAGGAGATCAGGTTGGTTACTGCGAACTGAGTGGAGGTGTTGTGCAAAGCGATCCCAAGCCTGCGGTTTGTCTCACCGACGTTGATCATGCGCTGAATAATCCAACCACATTTTTGTTTGGAAGTGAAAAGAAATAATAGAAATTGCATTAGTTGCAATGTGTAACAAGAGTTGAGATACTGTATATACTGTATTATAATTTTGCTGCATGTCATTGTGGTATATATCATGTCTTGATAGGTGAATATGTTTAGTTTGTAACTTTATTTCAAGCAAAAATAATATGTGAATGCTTCATTGAGCATAATTCCGACGTAACTATGCACTCGTCCGAGCACATTATCGCACGCGTCATGCAAGCTGTCTTAAATGACCACCTAAACTATCATTTGGCAATCTAAAAAGCTGCCTAGGTTGCCCGGCTGGAAACAGAGAAAGAAAGTTAAGTGAGAGCCCTGGTGAGTGCAAGTTCCACCATGCGAAAGTGTGTATTAGTGGAGGAAAATTAATTGGGAGTCTGTTTAAGGAAGATCGGAGGGCCTGAGACCTTCCTGGTGAGAGATGACAATGAGGGTTTAGAAATTGAAAGTTATTGAAGAGTTGAAGGGTGTGTTTAGTGAATCCCCTCTGGCATGAACAAACATGAAGATTTTGGCTTAAGCACATGGTAGTATGTAAAGTTGTGCTTAATTTGTCGATTTAAAAAAAAAACATATTTGTGAAGTGGATGATGCTGATGTAGTCATGCTTGTGGCCCGTCATTGGTTACTTTGAGTGTGTCCAGGTGATCTTTCATTTTGAAACTGCAGTCATTGTGCTGATCCTGCTTCCACAATCATGTTTAAATAGAAATATTGCCTGTAATGACACAAGATAAACAGAGTCCTGATGATGAGCGACTGGGTGAATTTAAAAGTTGAGTGTGTTGTTCTTGTGCATTTCTAATAGTTACATATATGTTTGTATGTTCATATTTCAAGTTGGGAATGCCTATGAAGAAATGATGGCTGCAGATGGCTTGAATATAAATAACATGAGACACAAAATTAGAGACTATTCATTATCAGGAGCATACCGGAAAATCATCATTCATCCTCAGAATGTTACATGGTGAGTATTAAAATCTAAAAATAATTTTCCTGGATTCAGTAGTTGTTTAGTGATAATGAATCATTTTTTCTGCTAAACTACAAAATTGCTCCAATTTGCATAACTGCTTTGATGTAGCAAAACATTGCAAGGACCTTTACAACTGTGATAAAATTAAATGCTGCTGAGCTACAAAATGCAAATGTATAAAATTGAACATATGGATAGGTTTAAAAAATTTCTTCAAATGAGAAATGAAAGGTAGAGAGACTGAGGTTTAGAAAAGGAATTCCTGAACTTATTACAACCTTTGACAACTTATGCTGCAAGTAATGGAGCAATTAATTGATCAAGAGATCTGATTAAATGCATGCAAGATGGAGGGTGATGGGGTGGGTGTAAATTCTGATGGGGCATGGCTGTTTGGTGCTGTTGAAAATATAATGGCAATGAGGGATGATGGCAGAATAAATTTGAGATGACATAGAAACATAGGAAATATGTGCAGGAGGAGGCCATTCGGCCCTTCGAGCCAGCACTGCCATTCATTGTGATCATGGCTGATCGTCCCCTATCAATAACCCGTGCCTGCCTTCTCCCCATATCCCTTGACTCCACTTGCCCCTAGAGTTCTATCTAACTCTCTCTTAAATCCATCCAGTGACTTGGCCCCCACATGTAACCATAATAAATCAGCAAGAAGGGGTAATGGGTGAAAGGAGCTTTATCTGGGTCAGGCCGTGGTTAGCAGAGTTCTGGCTTAACTGAAATTTATAGTAGTAATAGGGCTGGGTAGAATGAAGGAGTTGAATCTACAAATGGATTATAGTGATCATGACTGATAATAAGAAAAATTGCAGCAAGTTAAATGGAGGAAGGGCTGAGTTGGCAATGCTGAATTGGAGAAGGATAGTTGTGATGGTTATGTAACTGCATAGTTTGATGTTCATCTAGGATCAGATCTCTTCCAAAGGTTACAAACAATCTCGGGCAGATTCAGGCAATTGCCAAAGATTTGAATGGTATGTGGCTCATTTAGTTTGAGACAAATACTGACATTGATGTTCACAATATATAATTTGTGGAAATATTTGGTCATCTAGTATGTTAGATATGTTATGTATGTTAGATAAGTATGTTAATTGAGAGACAATAGGGTAGTCGATATAGTTTGTTAGTTAGAGCTGGGATTTGCGGTATAGGTTTAGAATTTGGTACAATGTTTTTGAAATGACTAGATGCCAAATATGGATCCTTGAGGCATTTCAGAAATAACAGGATTTGAAAAGTTAGGCAGCACAATGCCACAGCGAATAGAGATTAGCTCTTTATTATAACTCGAGTGTAACTCCAATGACTTGGGTTCAATCCTAGCGTCCAGCGCTGGTTTCCTTCGGGTACTTGTTTCTTCTCACGTCGCAAAGACGTGAAGGTTGGTAGGTTAATTTTCTACTGTAAATTGTTCGTAGATGAATGGTAGCTTCTGGAGAATTGATGTGAACGAGCAGAGAATGAAATTGTTTACAATGAGTGAAAATAGATGGTAGACAAAAATGCTGGAGAAACTCAGCGGGTGAGGCAGCATCTATGGAGCGAAGGAAATAGGCAACGTTTCGGGCGAAACCTTTCTTCAGAACCCTTCAGTGAAAATAGATGCTTGACTTTTGGAGTGGGCTTGGTTCCTTCCATGCTCTATGACTCTAAAAGTGATTACAGGTAATTTGTGGCATGAATGGATAGTTAAGTATGAATTCCATAATCCTATATCTATTTAAAGGGTGATAATGGTGAAAGGTTATTGGAGGATGATACACTCAGCCAGGTCAAATGTTGCAACAGATAGCTTGAAGTGGATGAGGAAGAATAAGCAGTGTTTAAGAAGGAACTGCAGATGCTGGAGAATCGAAGGTACACAAAAAAGCTGGAGAAACTCAGCGGGTGCAGCAGCATCTATGGAGCGAAGGAAATAGGCAACGTTTCGGGCCGAAACCCTTCTTCAGACTGATCGGGGGCGGGGACAAGAAAGGAAAAAGGAGGAGGAGCCCGAAGGCTGGGGGATGGGAGGAGACAGCAGGGGGACTGAGGAAGGGGAGGAGACAGCAAGGACTAACAAAATTGGGAGAATTCGATGTTCATGCCCCCAGGATGCAGACTCCCCAAACGGAATATGAGGTGTTCATGAATTCTACCGAGAAAGAATAAGCACATTGTTACTCTTTGAAACAGCGACCTCCTTAGTTCAGTGTCGATTCTGCCTGTGTTATTATGCACAACTTCAATCGATTATAGCAACTGCTGGTCTCAATATTGTTAGTGTGTATTCTGAAAGTGTACCTTATAAATATAATTCAAAGTTCTGTCGTAAAATGTTATTGACATAAAGTGTAATAGTTACAGGCTGTCTGGGAATATATGAAATGTGTTTTACTCGTTTGCCTCTGGGGGTTGATGAGACTATTTGTATTTTTGTTAAATTGGTCCTTTTTTTGTTTGTTGTCTCTTTTGAGAGGCTAAGTGATGTGATATGATGCATAAACCTGTATGTACCATTGCTGTATATGGTGGGCTCAGTTCTTGTTTAATAATATTTATGCAAAAACTAAAGCTGCAAAATGATTTTCATATTTTCTTGGTGTAAAGTACTTCTTTATCTTCAGATTACTGAAATTTGTGTTTTTGTTGGGAACTTTAAATTCATAGGGAAATTCTAGGGTATGATGATAAGAAAATTTCATTGGTTCAGACTGATGTGGAAAAGTTGGAAGGAGTACCTTTGCCAAAGATTTCCAAAGGTATGGTGAACATTTGACCTTGAAATTGATCTTGATAAATTGATAAGAAATTCAATAATGTACAATATATTCTCTAACATTGAAAGGCAAGGGAATTTTTTCTTCTCATGTCTAATTCATCTCTGTTCATGTCCTTGCAAATTTTATGAGCTACTAGACCTAGTGCAGACCCGTTGAGTCTGCTCCCCAATGCACCCATCCCCTACCCATAGCCCCCACGGGAGACGTGGTCCTCCCAACTCAACCCGTTGGTGAAGGTCGACAAAGATCATACATTGCGCTTGAGCCTCCCCAGCACTGGAGTTGGAAAAAAAATCCCAAGACCCTCCCTCTCCTGTCCTGCCAGGAACTATGATGGCAACATTGTTGCAAATGTCGGATGCACTTGCTGTGAGATGCCATTGAGCTGAAAAGTTCAGAGTTGCTGCCAGTGTTCCTGTCTTGCAACTTTGTATCAAAGTGTGCTGGAAGCTGTGAGGAATGATTTTAACAGTAAAAATCAAAGTATTAAATATTTTCAGTAATAAGTCGAGAAATAATGCATGAAATTCTCAGATAAGTAGATTTTGGACTCGACGGGAAAAAATGTTATCGTTACCACGTAGATTTTTCGCGAAGATGTGATCTCACACACATTCGTAAAGGACATTCTTGCCATAGATGGAGTACAGAGAAGGTTCACCAGCAGGGCCGGATTTACGTATAAGCTAGACAAGCTTAAGCTTAGGGCCTCGAGATCTCAGGCCTACTCACCTCGCTGCCTCACTGGACCCGTCGAACCTCACCGCCCCACCGAGGAGGCCAATTCACTGGATGTGTTCAAGAGAGTTAAATATAGTTCTTAGCACTAATGGAATTGAGGCTTATGGGAAGAAAGCAGCTTCTCCAGAGATGCTGCCTGACCCGCTGAGTTACTCCAGCACTTTGAGTCTTTTTTTCCCGTTGAATTACACTCTGCTGACTCATGGTTGACTATCAACAAGGAATATCTTTCAGCCGCCGATCCTCGCAATTGCTCCCAGTCCCAAATCTGGAATTTTCCATCCCACCTCCCCTCCCCCAAGTCCCCAATCCCTGGACTCCCCCATCACAGGTGTATAATCCCCTCTGCTCCATATCCCAGGGATTAGGCATGGACATGTTGGTCGCAGGGGCAAGTTGGGCTGAGGGGCCAATTTCCATGCCGCATGACTTTATGACTTGAGCGGTGCAGAGAGGTATAGGTCAGTGGAAGATAAAACTAATGGATGCTATTACCAGCATTCACAAGGATAAGATCTGGACGGGACGAGATAGTGGATGGGACATGGAGATTCCTGTGGCGCTGTGGTAGAGTTGCTGCCTTAAAACGCTTCACATGTCGGGGCTGTCGGGGGCCTCACAAGTATAGCTTAGGGCCTCGCTTCATCTAAATCTGGCCCTGTTCACCAAACTGATTCCTGGGATGTCCGGACTTTCATATGAAGAAAGACTGGATAGACTCGGCTTGTACTCGCTAGAATTTAGAAGATTGAGGGGGGATCTTATAGAAACTTACAAAATTCTTAAGGGGTTGGACAGGTTAGATGCAGGAAGATTGTTCCCGATGTTGGGGAAGTCCAGAACAAGGGGTCACAGATTAAGGATAAAGGGGAAATCTTTTAGGACCGAGATGAGAAAAACATTTTTCACACAGAGAGTGGTGAATCTCTGGAATTCTCTGCCACAGAATGTAGTTGAGGCCAGTTCATTGGCTATATTTAAGAGGGAGTTAGATGTGGCCCTTGTGGCTAAAGGGATCAGTGGGTATGGAGAGAAAGCAGGTACAGAATACCGAGTTGGATGATCAGCCATGATCATATTCAATGGCGGTGCAGGCTCGATGGGCTGAATGGCCTAATCCTGCACCTGTTTTCTATGTTTCTACACACACACACACTCAGGATCAGACTTTTAATAGGTACTAGACCACGTGGGACCTGTTGGATCCCTGTCACACGGGAGGCCTGGTCCCCCAACGCAACCCGTTTCCCAAAGCAATATTCCACCACTCACCCATGGACCCCATTGGAGGCCTGGTCCTCCAACGCAAGGGAGGGGGGGGGGGGGGGGGAGGACGGCAGGGGGAGGAAAGGGGAGAAGAAGAGGGGGGGGGGAAGTCAAAATTCCGTGGTCAAAAATCGCCTTATCTCAAAATTTCATGCATTATTTCTCAAGTTATTAATGAAAATGTTCAAAAATCTCAAAAATATTGGGGGGAAAAACTGTCTCGCTTATTCCCTGTCCTTACAGAAGTGGGAAGAAGAGAGGGGGAGAGGAGGTTGGGCGAAGAGGAGGGGGGGGGGGGCGAAGAAGAAGAGGGGGGAGAGAGAAGGGGGGGGAAGAGGGGGGAAAGTCAAAATTCAAACATTGCCTCGTCTCAAAATGTCATGCTTTATTTCTCGGGTTATTAATGAAAATCTTAAAAAAATCTCAAAACATTTGGAAGAAACAACTGTCTTTCGCTTATTCCCTGTGCTTACAGCTGTGACGTCACAATGTTGCTATCCAAGTACAGTGAGTCCTGCTAGCCCTAGCAAGTGCAAATGCATTTTATTTAAAGTCACAATACACTGAGTTCTGCTAGCTAGCAATTGCAATTGCATTTTTTTTTTAAATTTGAAAATGAGGGAGGGTGATTAAGGTGAAACGAGCAGCCCCTGTGCAGTTGTCGGCTATGGGTGAGTGGTGGAATATTGCGTTGGGGGAATGGGTTGTGTTGGAGAAACGGGTGAGTGGTGGTATATTGCCTTGGGGAACGGGTTGCGTTGTGAACATTTTGATCCATAACTCGAGAAATAATTCATGAATGTTTCAGATAAGACGATATCGGAGTCCACGGAATAAATCTCTACCGGAATATGTAAAAATGTTACTGTTAGTTGTTTCGAGAAGATGTGATTACACACATGCACGCGCGCGCACACACATCCAAGATCAGAGTTTTATAATTATAGAAATAGATAGATAGGTATGGATATATGATAGTTTGAAAAATGTTGATCTGTTGTCAATATGATACCAGACAAAAAGTAATGTTTGACTGTAAAACATTAATGTTAGACCATTGGATGTTATCTGATACTAATCCCAACAGGTCTCTGAACAGTCTTCTTGCCCTAACCCCAAGCACCAAAGCCAATTTTGTGTTCCAATGAACTAGATTGGGATGAAGGCGAGGGTTGTCTTTATGCTGCAACTATAAAATGACATTTACTTATGTTCACCACAGAAATATTTAATTTAACTAAAATATGTTCATCTATATACTTATAAAACTCTGATCTTGGATGTGGATGTATTTATTTGTGTGTATGGGTTGGCTGTGATTCACATCTCCTCAAAAACACGACGCACTAACAGTGACATTTTTACATATTCCAATAGAGATTTACGCTATGATGTCAAAAATCGCCTCATCTGAAAATTTGATGCATTAGGGCTAGCGAGTGCCAATGCATTTTTTTTTAACGTTTAAAAATGAGGGAGGCTGAATAAGGTAAAATTAGCAGCCCCTGCGCAGTTGTCAGGTATGGGTGAGTGCTGGAATAAGGGGAACGGCTTGCGATGGGGGACCAGGCCTCCCGTGTGTCAGGGACCCAACTGATCCCAGTTGGTCTAGTATCCTATATCTCTACCAGACCAAAATTGGAAAGGAACATTAATAATTCATGATACAAGAGGAGTTTAGACTCTGGATATTGTGCGGGGACCAAATCGTCATGTATTAACCGACTACTCTGCTGCATAAGGCTGTGGAGGACAAGTCAGTGGATATTTTTAAGGCAGAGAGAGATAGATAGATAGATTCTTGATAACCAAAATATGAGTCCAGTGGACTTGTATTTAGGTTATACCTGTTATTAATGTAATTCTGACCCCTATGTATCAATATCTATGTTTATCATTATTTTTGCTTTTTTTTGTTGTTTTGTTTTTATTTTTTGGGGGTAAAAACCAATAAAAAGATTTTAAAAGAAAGAAAGATTCTTGATTAGTACGGGTGCCAGAGGTTATGGTGAGAATGGGGTTAGGAGGGAGAGATAGATCAGCCATGATTGAATGGTGGAGTAAACTTGATGGGCCGAATGGCTTAATTCTGCTCCTATCACTTATGATCTTATGAGTAAGCTTGACACCATTGAAGCAACCCTTTGAATGCCAATCTGCGCCATCCTAAACATGCACTTCTTCCACCAATGGAACAACATGTTATATACCAACAGTAAACTGCACTGCGGTAACTCTCAAGCCAATTTCTATCACATTACCTCATCAATTTAGAAATAGACAAGAAAATAGGAAAGCAACAAGTTCCAAGTTATTCTCTGGTTGTCATACCTTTCTGACTTGGAAATAACTTGCTGCTCCTTCATTGTTGCTGATTTTAAAGTCCTGCATCTTCCTTTGTGGTCAATGACAATTTTGGAGAATGCAATGGTTCAAGAAGACAATTCACCATTACCTTCTCGAGGGCAATGAGAGTTGGGTAATAAATGTTCACTTCCTGGGAAAGAATCAAAGGGTAATCAATTGTTTAGTGGCTTTCAATATTTCTACCAATCTCTATTTCAGCTAATAAATGACTAATGTTTTCTGAGTATTTTTTTAAATAAATTTAATTTTAGTTATTTGCTATTACAGATGGTCACTTTAAAGCATTGAAAATGGCTTTCTCACTTCCCCCCTCTACTTATGCAACCATGGCAATTCGAGAGGTACTCAAAATGGATACAAGCATCAAAAATCAAACTCAGCTGAACACTATCTGGTTGCGATAACCTGATTAATGTACCCATATGGTTTTTAACAGCCACTGAAATATTTAGAAAAAAATCTACTTTTATTTAGCTTGTTATGTGAATGAACATATTTTAGAATTGTTTTACTAATGTTGGAGGGTTGATTTTATTTTTCACATGTTTGTAAAACTTAATGGCTTTAAGCAAAATATAACAACACTGCTCAATAAACATCTTTAGTATTATATAAATTCGGCTTGGTGTTATTTTATAATCTTATTTCCAATGATAATTATATTTTCTGTAAAGTATATTTTCTGCAGATGGACTATATCGAATTAGAAAGGTGCCAGGGTTATAAGTATGTAGTTGTCATAGTCGATATATTCAGCCTGTGGATTGAAGTTTACCCAACCCTTGATAATAATGCGGCTACTGTCGTCAAGGTGTAATGAGAGAAATTGTCCCTAGATTTGGCATCCCTATTCGACTAAGTTCAGATAACGGTCCACATTTAATTGGACAAATCAATGTGAACAGCTGGGGATCCAGCAGCAATTGCACTGTGCTTATCGACTACAGGCTGCTGGACTGTAGAGAGACTCACTCTAAAGAGTAAAAGCAGCCTATAGTGAGATGCCTTTATTAGCAGCTTCAACTAAAGTAAAACCTGGAGACTATGTCCTTTATAAAGAACTGGGTAAGGAAAGGATTAGAAGTTTGTCGGGAAGGACCTTACCAGGTTCTCCTAACGTCCCCAACAGCAGTGAAAGTAGAACGCATGGGTACATCTCCACCACTGTAAGAGTATCAGTGGAAATAGGGAGTGCTAACTTCATTTATTCCAGGTTCTCTTAGAAACTTCATACCCTCCTGTGGATCAAGCACAGATGAATTATCAAGATGATTGGAGGGGATTTGTGCCCATGAAATCTCGGGAGGTGAAGACTCATCAGACGGAAATCATCAAGTTATGCCCACGCAAATTCGAGACGCTTGATGAAATTTAGGGAAAACACATCAGCATCTTTTTGTTAAGATATCTGTTAGAATGAAGCAGTCACTATTGTATTCTGGTTATCATGAATGATGGGTTATCATTTATGATAAAATGGAGGAATGTTAATACTGACTAAATTAGAGTTATTATAAAATGAAGGATCATTGCATTTGCAGGGCCTCTGTGAAAAGCTACAGGCTGAGGGTTGGCGCCAGCTAGTCTGAACCCTAGATTGATATGCAGGATGGGGAAAGATCCTGATGTCCTCTCTATTGTTAAAATGTATGAGGACTTTGGAGAAGAGCTTAAAGGTGTTGCAAATGCATTATCAGGATTGGCCCGCTGCAGAAGGGTTGACCTGTTAATAATGTTGCAAGGTGTTTGTGTTACTGTTTGGTGATTGGCTGAAGTGTGAAGCCTTGTTTGAGTTGTTTATACTCCCTGGGAGAATGTTGCATTACTTGATTAACTGACTTCTTTCCAGAAGCTTCTGTAGGAACATTGTAATGGGGCTCTTTGTAATTGGGTTGGGAAGCTGTCAATAACACGTTAATGTAATTGATATCTGTGATTGGTTTGTAGGGGCTACCACCTCCATGTAGTTCTGCCCCACAGGATCCGATGACCTATAAAAGGTGACCCTCACTGGGATCATTGTCGATCTTCTGATCAAAGATCTTAGCTTCTGATGGGGGCTTCGGACTGCGTAACCTTTTGGAGGTATCTGCTTGCACGAGGCTGAAGAGCTTGGACAAGCAGAGACAAGGATGATGGCATAGTGGTTAGGTATTGTATAGGGAGTTTGTTATTGTTTCATAAAATAAAGTTTAGTGGTCCAGTGCTTGACTCAGTGTTTTACTGAACTAGACTAAGGGGGGTTAGCTCCAGTAGCATAATTCCAGGAGGTGCAAGTGAACCTCTGCCTCGCCTGCTTTCTGAAATAGCATAGTGAAATGTGCGCACATGGTAGATGCAATTCAAACAGGCATGAGATTTCTCCGCGGATTTTGAAATTCGGTAAGGCATCGCTGCCGCTTCGAGGCTTCACTGCCGCCGTGGCCCCATTGTCGCAAGCCTTTGCTGCTGCCGAGGCCTCACCGCTGTCGACGTCCCACTTCATGTCTCCCTGGTGCCGACCCTGGCCCCAGCCGCGGGCGCCGTCGGCCGCTTCATCCGACCCGGGCTTCTGCCTGATGATCCAGTAGGCATTGAGACCGCGGCGCCTCGATAAAGGCCTCTGGCCGCATTCCCAGTTCACAGCCGCGGGCTGTCGGGGTGCCTTCTGGCCGCGCAGGTCGTCGGGAAGCCTTCTGGCTGCGAAATACAATGTATTAGACAATAGGTGCAGGAGTAGGCCATTCAGCCCTTTGAGCCAGCACCGCCATTCAATGTGATCATGGCTGATCATCCCCAATCAGTACCCCGTTCCTGCCTTCTCCCCATATCCCCTGACTGCGCTATCTTTAAGAGCCCTATCTAGCTCTCTCTTGAAAGTATCCAGAGAACCGGCCTCCACCAATACCAACAATACTTGGTATTTTTGCATTTCCAACTTGGACTCGCCATTGAGACAGCAATTAGTATTCCTTAATAGTCACTGACTTTGTAAATTCTGGCAATCAGCAAATGTCAAGCAATCAAAAGAAGATAAAAGATTATTTGTGTTATTTTCAAATAATGTCTTAAATTCCAGATTGAGGTGTTAATATTTTGTCCACTGTACTTAATTTGACTGAGTAGCACAATATGATTATCTTTGAAGTAGATGAATCATCATTTTCATCCTAACTGGTAAGAGTTGGATTTAAAATTCACTTGGCGTTTAAATACATTGGTAAAGGATACTTCTCTCTAATTAGAGTAAACAGGCAAGGAACATGTATCATGTTACAAGTAGTAACAGTAACCACCTCCAGTTTAAATTCCAGTTGGAATATTTTGGAGGACCCAAGAACCAAGAACCAAGAATAGACAATAGTTTCAATATGACAAGTGTAAACAAGCAAGGAGTTGGTGTCATTTTAAGGTATGATTATTACAATTTTTCTGTGTAAATTAAGTGACAAGCAAGTAAAATATTATTTTAAGATAAAATAAATAAAACATCTCTCTTCCTCTTTTTTCAGTTTTTTCCTGTCTCATGCCTGTCAATGTAAGGATATTTTGAGAAAACATTTAGAACAAATTCATACTGTGATTCCAGGGAAGAGTATCTGGTATATGGTACAATCCTACCGTTACAGCATATTTATTTTCTTGGATGTTGATAATATTGAATACATTTCTTTACAAGCAATAAGTATTTGCATTCGTTGTGGAGGTTCACAGAAACGTAGGTATTTTGTGAAATTTATATTGTTCTTTATACAAATTTATGAGCTAATTATTATATAGGGTGATTTCACCAAAGGTCAAATGAGCGTAGAACCCCCCTCACGTGACCGAAAATTTTAACTGGAGGACATCTCTCAGTTTGGTACATGTAAGTGAATGGGGAAACACGCACTTTCCCACCCGTTAAAAACATGGAAAACGGCCGATTTTTGAGCTGAAATTTTCTGTGCTAGTCAGGGTGACCGCAAAGCACAGCGACCTAAATTTTCAGGCAAAAAAAAGATAGAAAGTGAGGTAATTACAAGAGGGAACTGAAGGTAGAAAGCGGCGGAAGTGAACAGCTGACAATTGCCGTGGTGATTTTAAGATCCAAAATATCGGGAATTATCGCGTTTGCTCAATGAATTTCATCAAAAGTAAGTTAATAATGCCTTACTTTTGATGAAATTCAGCGAGCAAACGCGATAATTCCCGATATTTTGGATCTTAAAATCACCACGGCAATTGTCAGCTGTTCACTTCCGCCGCTTTCTACCTTCAGTTCCCTCTTGTAATTACCTCACTTTCTATCTTTTTTTTTGCCTGAAAATTTAGGTCGCTGTGCTTCACGGTCACCCCGACTAGCACAGAAGATTTCAGCTCAAAAATTGGCCGTTTTCCATGTTTTTAACGGGTGGGAAAGTGCGTGTTTCCCCATTCACTTACATGTACCAAACTGAGAGATGTCCTCCAGTTAAAATTTTCGGTCACGTGAGGGGGGATCTACGGTCATTTGACCTTTGGTGAGATCACCCTATAGTTGGGTTAGAATGTTAATTTTGAGATATGGATTACAAATTACAATCCGATCTGCCATCAGTTCTGTCACTAATTACAAATGACCATTAGACCGGTAAAATGAGTTGGATTTATGACATTTTTAAACGAAGCAAATGTCAATGAAAAGTTTACTTTCATAATACAGTACATATTAAAACTGTTGTTACTTATACACTGTGGGCCGTTGTACTTGCAACAGAAGCCAGGAGGCAGAATCGGAGGTACGCAAAAATGCTGGAGAAACTCCGCGGGTGCAGCAGCATCTATGGAGAGAAGGAAATAGGTGACGTTTCGGGCCGAAACCCTCCTTCAGTTTCTCCAGCATTTTTGTGTACCTTCGATTTTCCAGCATCTGCAGTTCCTTCTTGAACAACAGGCAGAATCGGAACGCGGATCCACCGCTCCTCTGGGGAGGAGACCCCTCGCCAGTGTGAAAAGTCGTCACTGTTTTTGAGGTTCGTGAATTTGCAAAAGGAAAAGATCTAGCGGAAGAAAAGCCCTCTGATCTGCACCGAACAGTGTTTACTCTGCAAGTCGCTGCCTCGCCCATTTTGTCCGCGGCCGAAGCTCGCTCGGCGCTGCCGCCGATCTCCATAGTGACGGTGCGGGTGCCCGGATCTGGTGATGTCGGCTGTCAGCACAATGGCGGCGGAGGAGGACCCCGCGGTGACCGAGGAGAGCTGCGAGATAACGCAGCATGTAGCCGAGTTCATTGAGAAAGAGTTGGGAAACGACCCCAAATCTTTAAAGAAACTCTCCCAAATAACAGAGGAGCTAGCGCTGTACAAAAAAACTCTGGAGGAACAGGTACGAAGGCCGGGCCTCGGCCCCGCGATTCATTTGGGGGTCAGCTCTTTTCCCCAAGATGCATCCATAAAGTAACACCCTTGTACATCTTTAATAATTACACTACTGACTAAAGAAATATGGAACACTGATGCGAATCACACGTGTAAAGTGCATTCTTTATGTATGTCTATCGTACCTGTGCTATTAAAAATTTCGAAATAATATTTAACCGCGATTTCATATGGGCGAAATTACATATTACAACCCGCCGATGAAGGAAATAATGGCTTTTGGTGCAATCATTGAATGGGGTTTGCATTATTTACATTGGGATTACACCAGAAACATTCAGTATTATTTATTAGTAATATTTAGAACAAACAGGTTCTGGTATGAATAAGTAATACAACAATACTAATTATGTTGGATTCAGCTCATTTTGGAGGCAGAAGTTAATTTGCGTCACCTTCTTGGAGGATGCTCCGATGTTGGCCACAAAGTCTTGAGATTACAGGGACTTCAGGTGCGGAGGGGGCTTGTGTCCGTGTGTCATTACTTTCAAAGTATGCATAAAAGGCATTGAGCTCATCGAAAAGTGATGCATCTTTGTCACTTATGCTATCCGGTTTGTCCTTGTGGGAGGTTTAAGCTTGCAAGCCCCGCCAAAGCTGTTGAATATCGGCCCGTAACTTTGTATGATTCTAGATCTCCAGTACTAAACACCACCGATCTAGACCATACTACAGGCCGATGCCCACATTTTGGAAAATGTGACCAGGGGATGGAACGGTTGGTGTATTTTATGTGTAAGAAGGAACTGCAGATGCTGGTAGTTTGCCCCTGTCCGCTTTGGGAACCTGAACGGAAACCTCTGGAGACTTTGCGCCCCACCCAAGGTTTCCGTGCGGTTCCCAGAGGTTGCAGGTGGTTGCTGGAGGTTGCAGGTAGGGAGACTGACAAAAACCTCCGGGAATCGCACGAAAACCTTGGGTGGGGCGCAATGTCTCCAGAGGTTTCCGTTCAGGTTTCCTAAGTGGGACAGGATAACTCAGCGGGTCAGACAGCATCTCTGGAGAAAAAGAATAGGTGACGTTTCGGGTCTAAACCCATCTTCAGGACGTTACCTATTCATTTTTTTCCAGAGGTGCAGTCTGACCAGCTGAGTTACTTGAGCTTTTTGTATCTATCTTTGGTGTCTTTTATGGTTGTGTAGCAGTGGTTGAAAGTGTTTGTGCCTCTGATGGGACAGGGACAAGTTGATAATATTTTCAATTCCAGTCCCAGCATGTTTAAGAAGGAACTACTGATGCTGGTTTAAACTGAAGATAGACACAAAAACTGGAGTAACTCAGTGGACAGGCAGCATCTCTGGAGAGAAGGAATGAGTGAAGTTTTGGGTCAAGACCCTTGTTCAGACTCGTCTCGACCCAAAGCGTCACTCATTCCTTCTCTCTAGAGATGCTCCTGTCCCGCTGAGTTACTCCAGCTTTTGTGTCTATCTCCAGTCCTAACATCATTCAATATGTCATTTAAGCAACAATATTTTAAATTTGTAAAGGTGTCATATCTGGTGTCATATCAGCACATTATGTGAAATTCTAGTTAGTTGGTCATGATTTAGACAGCATGTATTTTAATTCTTCTAGCTACCATTTATTTGTTGATGCAATATAACTGGAGGGATATTTGTAACAAAAATGTTCAGTAAAACAATGCTTAATTAAATGAGTAGAGATTTTTTAATTGAAACCTGAGCACTATGTGTTAATCTGAATGGATGGAAAGCTTTTCACAAAGAAATACAGATCCATATTGAATAGTGATTCTTTCAATGATATTAAACATTAGCATGGGAATCTTTAAAACAGCATGTTTTGTTGATGTGTTTATCTCTCATTGTGGAGGTAGGGCCTACCTACCTGCTGCTAAGGCCCCAATGGGCAGTTTGGCTTGGCCTGCCTTAGTTAGTTGTGGGCAGCCCACCCACTCATCCATTTTACCTGCTTTTACCTGGAGTGAAAACTTAATTATTGAATTTGGCATTTAAGGGGTCTTCCTGCTAAAAATAGTGATCCACTTTATCCAAAATGTTTTTTCAGCCAGTCAGGTCATATCCTTGCTATATCTAATCTGACATTCAGAGGATAGAGTTCCTTGTTTTTTCAGCCAGTCAGGTCATATCCTTGCTATATCTAATCTGACATGGGGTCAGAGGATAGAGTTCCTTGTTTAACAAAAAAAACATTCCAATGTTGGATATGGAAGGTCCACTGGTGAAGCTCAGTGGTAATATTATTTGTTGAAATCCTTCCAATAACTTTTGGCATTGATACAAGATGTTCAGGAATGTAAATCAAGCCTTCCCCTCAGCATCATTGTGTACGCCACCCAAAATTAAGAGCACGTGTTTTGGAATGAAAACCACTTCATATGTTTGCAACCCCGTGGAATGCACTTACCCTGCAATCTTCAAACTAACCCCACTGTTGCTCCTTTCCTAGATATATTCACACCACTCAGAATAGAGTTCTGGGCCCAGAAATTTCCTCCCTAGAGCTATTTATGATTCCTTTTGGAGAAAATTGAGATTCTTGTGATTAAAAAATTTATTTTCAGAAGCGATGTAAATATCTTTGATTAACCCTTTGATAGCAAGACTAACATGAGAGAGAAAAACATAAATGGGGTTTCCAATTAAAAAAATATCAGGGCCATCGCATTCTTTTGCTGTGAAACATCTCTGGATGATGAGACAAAAATAATAATTTTAATTATTAAGATTTGAAGATTGGCAACAAAGATATTCAGTTATTGTAGTATTAAAATGCATATACAAAACTTTTTACATGTGTGTTTATGGTTTATAATTTTAATACAAAGTTATGTGGAATTTTGTCCTTTGATAATGCACTTGAACAAATTCCCACTTCCAATTTTAGCCCAAATCTTAAATTTGTGATACCAAGTATTTTTGAGCTGAAGTAATAATTTCTAAAGCATGTATCTTTGCAAATCTTTTTAATATCATTAACCTAATTAAATGTTTTATGTTAAAATTGATATAGGTTCTTACTGTCTCATCTGAAGTGCCCAAAAAAATTGAAAATGCTTTCAAGAATGCTGAAAACTCCAAGAAGTTGCTAAATGGCATAATTAAGAAAGAGGCAATCTTAGCTGAGTCTATCAACAATCATTTAGTTACTGCCCAGCCATTGATCGAAGAACTGAAGGTATTGATTGGACAGATTGAAGAGATTGAGCGACACCTTTGGTACTTGAAATGGATTTCCCAAATAGAAGAGTTAAGGTAAACATGCTGCTTTTGCAATAGTTCCCGTTTCATCTTGGGATGAATATTTGACTTTGGTTTAAAATACTTCATATTTATGAAATCCTATTCAGCGTGAACTAATAAAAGTTAATAGCATAGATACATAGAGGGAATATCAGGAATGGTGTTTGAGTAGTGATGTGTATACATGGAACTAATGATGCTGGTTTACAAAAAGAGACACAAAGTGGGACCCTTCTGAACAGTCCCAACCCGAAAAGTCACCTACCAATGTTCTCCAGATATGCAGCCTGACCTGCTGAGTTACTCCAGCGTTTTGTATCTTTTTATGGTGTTTGAGTAGCTGGCTCAAGTTGACCTGATATTCCTGCTCCTAACAATATAGTCAACTTGTGGGTTTACAAAAGATTGGTCCTGTCTGTAGTTTCTCCGAAAGATAATTATCCACAATATTTGGTTAAGTTTCCTACCAGTCTAACTCATTTTTCATGATAGAATAGCTAAAGTACAGAAGGAGTCCATTTGCCATCATGTCTGCATCAATTCTCAACCAAAGCTACTTTTTTTCTAGTTAATCCCACTTGCTATTACCCTGTAGCCTTGTGAAAAATTTTGCATATATTTATCCAGTTTGTTCTTGAAGGCCATAATGGAACCTTCCTCCAGCACTTCTGAAAGCTGTACTTTTCCAGATTCTATCCACATGTCGCATTAAAAAAAAAAATTTTCTTCAAGTCACTCTTAATTCACATCCCCTTTATGCCTCTTACGTCTATTGCTTGACCCCTCCTCCAGAGGGAACAACCTCTCACTATCTACTTCACCCAAATCCTCTTTCAATTTATATGCTTCTATAAAATCTCCCCTCAGCCTTTTCTTTTCCAAAGAAAAATAGTCCTACCTTTTATCTATATTCATCTCAGGAACTGATCTTTTCTGGGCTTCTCAGAGTCTTCCCTTCCATCCCATAATGTGGTGACTAGAACTTAACCAGATACTCCATTTGAAGCCAGACCCATGTTTGACAAAGAGTCAGCATAGAGTTATGGTTTTTACATGTACAATAAAAATTATGAACCTACATTTTACATAATCTTTCATGTTACTTTATGGCAAGGAGCCATTTCGGCCCATCGAGTCTATGCTGGCGCACAAAGCAATCACATTTCCCAATAACTTTTGGCTCAGTGAAATCAATTATACTCGATTATTTTTGTCTTCCAACAATTAGGTAAGCAAATGATATGTTGCCCCTTGTTGTAAGGTACTCATCTTGCAGAACTAAGTCCTACTGCAGTTGTAGAGGAGACTACAAATGCTGAAAGCTGAAGCAACAAACTGATGTTGAATTGCTCCAGCAGATCGTTTTTGTTGCTGCTTTGCTGATATCACATCAGAATCCGTGGACACTGCTTTTGTTTCTGGACCTAAAATGGATCTACTAATGTTATGTTATGAATTTACTAGATTAATGCCTGGGACAAAGTGTTATCTAATGAATAGAGAGTGATGAGGATAGATCTGCCCTAATTGAAGTGTAAAAGAACAAGAGGCAACCTCATTGAAGGAATCGTGAATTGGCTATGACGATTTGATAAATCACTGTAACCTCCCTGCAGTAATTGAGCACTATTTTCTTTTAAGAACCCAGGTTACTAGTTTTACTGCAGTTGGGCAATGAAATTGACAAGCAATTGCATTGATACTCTGTGACATACATCCTTTGGAGACACAAGGGAGTACAGATGCTGGAATCTTGAGAAAAAAAACAAAATGCTGGAGGAACTCAGAGGTCAGACAGCATCTGTGGAGATCTGTGGAACTTACAACCCAGCGGTATGAATATACTAATTTCTCTAACTTCAAATAACCCTTGCATCCACTCTCTCTCCATTCCTCTCCCACCCAAGTCGTACTAGCTTCAAAGTTGTATTGTTGAGTCTCATTGTCTGTAACTAATTTTCACCTAGCCCACAGCTAACAATAGCCTGTTTCCTTTATCATCGTTACTTTTTTGCGTATCTTTCATTCATTTGTTCTATATCTCTATATCACCGACTATATACCTCTCGTTTCCTGTTCCCCTGACTCTCAGTCAGAAGAAGGGTCTCAACCCTAACCGTCACCTATTCTATTTCTCCAGAGATGCTGTCTGACCTGTTGAGTTACTCCAGCTTTTTGTGTCTATCTATGGAGGGAAATGGACAGATGACAGTTTGGATCAAAATAAACTTTAATATAACTTTATTTTTTTAAGTTCTGTAGGGAAAACAGCTTGTTAATGAGAGCCTAAAATTCTCTTGCCCCGAACTCCCCTATTCCCTCAACAGAATTGTTTTATAACCCAAATTGCTATGACACGAGGTTCCTTTAGGAATGCAACTATTGCATTATAACATTACTACCTGTTGGGTCAGCCATTTGTTTCTTACTTAGGTAGTTTGAATCTTTGTTCAATTGGAAGTTAGGTGATTTTTGAGGGAATTAGGAGTATATAGAAAATGGATTTGAGGCATAGGATTGCTGAGGGCAAACGAGGGATTATTAGACTGCTACATTTAGTTTAGGTTACTTTAGAGATACAGCGCGGAAACAGGCCCATCGGCCCACCGAGTCTGCGCCGACCAGCGATCCCTGCTATCGTGGATCAACAGTTTCCAACACCCACTAGGGACAATTTACATCTAAATCAAATCAATTAACCTACAAACCTGTACGTCTTTGGAGTGTGGGAGGAAACCAAAGATCTCGGAGAAAACCCACTCAGGTCACGGGGAGAAAGTACAAACTCCGTACAGACAAGCACCTGCAGTCGGGGTCGAACCCAGGTCTCCGGCGCTGCATTTGCTGTAAGGCAGCAACTCTACCACTGTGCCACTGTGCCACCCTTCCATTTCTTCCATTATTATTATTTTATAGAGGTTCTTTAGCCTCATTGGCTATCCATTGATATAAAGTCCCACAGTTTTGAAAGACTTGCTAGATGCTAGGTGAAGCTAGTGATCTCCATCGAAATTCTAGTGGCAACGTGAGTATTATTATCAAATTTAGTGCACCACTTCTGTGTAAATTGAAATTGTTTATAATGTATTTTCTCCCCAGCGACTGCATTCAGCAGCACCTAATGACAAATAGTGTCTCAGATGCTGCCAATACCCTGGTATCCATGGCAGAATTAGATATAAAGCTTCAAGAATCATCTTGTACTCATCTGCTCAATTTTATAAGATCCACTGTCAAATTCTGGCACAAAATTCTCAAGGACCGATTGACTAAGTAAGTTTTTTTTCAACCTAAAATATCAGCTGCTAGAAGAAAACTAATGTTATTTGTAATGTATGTTTTAGAATGAAAGATGACAATGATAAATTCCAGAGGAACAAGTGGTCAAAGTTTTCTTTTGACTGTTAAGATCCCCTGCAATTATCAGTTGTTAATATTTTCTAGGTTTACTGTAAAACATAAGAAAAAACAGTTGGCTATTTGGCTGCTCAAAACGACTCAGTCATTCAGAAAGATCATGGGCGATCTTTTATTGCCAGACTACATTCCTCTGTTATCTTCTATCCCTTCATCCACATAATTTCCAAGAACCAATTATCGTGAATATCATTGCTTATGTAGTCCCACAGAACCCAAGATGACTTTTTTCTCCTTTGGTATTGAGGAAAATATCTGTGAGAATTTTTTTAATTGGGTTGGCTGAGGCATACCTGCTACCAACCAGTATTGAAAGAGAATGTTCTTTGTCAAAAAGCAAGGAAGTTCAAGACAACTGGACCACAGGCACTTCCTACAAACTTTGCAGATGTACAACATAGACATGATTTCCCAATGAGGTAGCCACTCATTTGCATCCAAACAAATATTATCGGAATATAAGTGCACGTCCAGTTTTAACATGAGGAGAGCACTGTTTGCTATAGTGATCATGGGACAAAAGATTGAAGTCCTGACCAAAGTTACAAAACGTGCGTATGCAATTGAGACTGAATATAGTTGCAGAGATTACAGATGAGAAATAAGGCAGTTATTACACTGATACATCAAAAGATCACATAAGTGATTCACAGAAGCCAAAAATGAGGCGAGCCTAACCACAGAAACATTTAAAAAAAATAGATAATAAGAAATTTAAAATTAAAGTATTTCACCTGTGGATATTTTTTAAAGTTTTCTGCATTCTTAGTAACATTCTTCCCTTCCCTCCTAAGGCTTATAGTATTTTAGAGGCCACAAAAAAAGTTGTTTTTTTACCATTCATAACATTTCTGAAGATTGTAAGATAATTTAAGGGATCTGTATCTTCTTATACATGAATCATCAAATGTTACTTTACAGTTTGGGGGAAAGATTACTACTATGGGGTATGTTTTTATCGTATGTACCTCATAATAACATTTTGTGGGAGGGTAATCCGTTTATTTAAAAAATCATTAAATATTTCTTCCGTGCAGTGATTTTGAAGAAGTCTTAAAGCAATTGCACTGGCCTTTAATTGGACCCCAGCAAGTGCAGGCTCCTGCACTGGCATCAGTGGCAAATTCAACAGAACTTTACAACAACCTAGAAACATTATTCATTCAACTCCTTAAGTTGCAGACATCGTATCCTTTTTCAATTATGTATATGATTATTTTATTTCATGCATGTGGATTTCCCTCCAATTTATACATTGCTGGAAAATTTAAAGCTAGTTCCATTACATTTTGTCATCATAAAGACCTAATTTTAATTCCAGATTGGGTAAAAAATGGCTGGAGCAAAGGTGCTCTTGTGAGATTAGTCTTGCATGACTTAAACTTGTATATTTCGCAGCCCAAATGACTCCGCAGTGGGAAAATGAATGGCCAACTATGTGATGCCTGAGATCACCAAAATCCTAGGATGGAAATGGGAATAGGAGAAAAATATATTATTTATCGGTATTAAGAATGCTGCATATGTATGCGCCACAACCTTGGAATATGTAATAAGCTTAATTTGAAATAAAATAAAAATCTGAACCAAATTTGGCTAATTTTTCAATTTGCTTATCGATGGATTTTTTAATAAGGGAAGTCAGAAAATATTTATTTATTTGGATTTTATTTAATTCTTTCTGTAAATATAATTTTACTGATACAAGAACTACTTTAGACCAGTAGATGGTGCTAAATATTTGTCAAAGTCAGATTGTGCTGTTGGTAAAAAGCCTAAAATGGTTTGTTTTTCACTGACTAAAATTTGGGATTTTCTTTAGCTCTCTTTGGACAGTTGGACTAAAGTTATCCTTAACTAGACGATGCAGAGATGAACTAATAACTAAGCCAAAGCAGTTGCCAGAGAAGTATGATATCCCATTATCCGTGCCCATTGCAATTCCTATTCAGCTTATGCTGCTACCACTACAGAAGAGATTTAAATATCACTTTTCTGGCAACAGACAAACGAATATGCTAAACAAGGTTTGGTTATTTATTGAAACTGCTATGTAAGATGAAGAAATGCAACAACTTCTACCTTAGCCAGACGTAGCTATTTTAAATTTACTGTCCCAATTTGTTCTTTGTGACTGTTTTCATTGAGATATTTAAATTTCTGGATAAAATTATTGTCAACTATTCCCATCTTTATTTCATGTATTAATATTCGTGTATGCTCTCATTTTGTGAGTTTGACTGGTGCAGTTGGTGAACAGATTTTGTAAATGGCTGTGAAGGAACAGCATTTCCAATTGACTTCACGTGCATACAATTATGGAAAAGTTAAGGGTTGGTTACTTTCTTGTGGAGAGTTATATTTGTAGATATGTATGGGACTTTTACTCAATATGATTATTTTTATATTATCATTTTTAGAGGTTTCCATGTGGTGAACACATGAGTAGAGATAATATTGCTCAGTTATTTAACTTTTGTATAACTACATTAAATTCATATAATGAAAGTTACTGCACTGAATGAAATCTATTCCAGCTCATGTTAGCACAACCTAAAACTTAACCAACAAACAACGCACATCAATTCATTAAAAAGTACAGTGGTCTCTATCATAGCACTTCTGTCTGGTAAACTGTTCCTATCTCCAAAAATACATTGGGAGTTACAAGGAAATAAGTGAAGAAATGGGATTGCTTGGAGAACCAGCACACTTAATGAACCAAATAGTTTTGGTTCTATGTTATTGGAAAGTATAAAAAATTACTAAATACAAAATGTTGTCTAATAATCCATTTCTCAAGTCACAAAGGAAATTTCATTGCGTAAATAAAATCTTAAATCTTTTTAGCTGCCTCTGCTTCAGTAATAAAGATTCCAATATTTTGTATTTTTTCTCAAGTAGACATATAAAAGAAATGCTGTTATTTTTGGACATATTTCATAAATTATTTCTAAATCAGTGTTGATTTATATTTGAGGTTTTAGTTTGAGATTTTAGTATATTAAACTTATTTTGAAAACTAAGTTTCAGTGGAGGTAATCCACATGAACAAGGCGTAGAGCTTTTAGCCTAACTTCCACTTTGAACTGACTTTAAGCTTTAGAATTTCTTTAAAAAAAAAATATATATATATATATATATATATATATATACACTTTTAAAACTCTGTGTGTGTGGGTGTGTCATTTGCCTATGAAACGTATTTCCTCGAAAACCACCTCTACCCCCCCCCCCCCCCCCCCCCCCCCCCCCAGATGCGCCTGCGAGTTGGGGGCTATGCGTCAGTGGATAGGGCGGTTATGGGGTAAAAGGAGCAAATTAATAATAATATAATATCAAAGGGGGTAGTTAGTGTGTGTGTGGGGGTGGTTAGTTTGTGTGGCGCCGCATGCCGCCCCCCCCCTGCGCAGTTGGGGGAGGGTTGCCGGGCCCGGTATCCGTGTGTGCGCAGTGGGGGGCGGCGCGAGAGACAGAATTTGAATGAACTGAACGTGTCGAGGATCTCCGAGACTGGCGTCACAACGGGGACCCAACGGGTCCATGGGACGCCAGTTTCACCGTGGCAGTCGCGCCTGCGCAGTGCGCTCCCACTTGCCGTCCTGTCAGCTGTGCCTGCGCAATTGAGGGAGATTTGCCGAGCCCAGTAAGTTGGAATGATGCATTTAGAATTGTGTTTAGAAGTTTATAAAGGACCCAACGGGTCCATGGGTCATCTAGTACATTCTAAAAGTTGTGCTTTGTTTTAGTCTTAACATTAAGTCTGGTATAAACATTAGGAATACTGTTGGAACTGGTAGAACATAATTTATTTCTGTTTCTGTAGCCAGAGTGGTACCTAACACAGGTGTTGATGTGGATTGGAAACCACACCAAGTTTTTTGAACAGAAAATTCAGCCCATAATAGATAAAACAGGCTCTTTTTTGGATGCGAGGGTAAGTTTCTGTATAGTTTTATTCAGAGAATTAAGCTTTCTGGAAACCAGTTAAATGTAGAGATCCTTGCAGCACAGCAGCAGATTATTTGGTCCACTGGGTCCACGCAAGCACAGACACACATTTTATGCTAATAATACACCATTCTCATTTTATTTTCCCACATTCCCATGAACTACCCGTAGATTTTACCACTTACCTACACACTTGGAGCAGTTAACTTAGCAGCCTGCCCCTCCTTGGAGGACAAAGAGGAAACCTATGAGGTCACAAGGAGTGTATGCAAATTCCATATAAGATAACAACAGATGTCAGGATTGAACCGAGATTTATGGAGCTGTGAAGTATTCGCTCTATAGGCATGGCAATGTGTAATTAAGAAATAGTGTGTTTTGTAAGATTGTCTTAATGTAATATTTTAGCTTGTTATTCAATGTTTTTGGAGCATGAAAGTACATCAAGTTCCAAACTGATATTCGTTTGATTTGTTGAAAAGTCTCTACCATTTCATATTTGAAAATTATTTTTCCACCCATTATTCTATTGTTTGCCTTTGATTCTTTGCTCAATTCTATCCTAGCCATATTTCCATGAACAAGATGCTTAGAAATATGTTTTAAAGAACTTGTCCTCATTTTGAGAACTTTAATTGTTACACATTGCCTGAATATAGGGAAGGTTTTTGATCAATCATTTTTTGCATAATTAAGTAATCTATTTTGACTTTTGAAATTAAGATTGGCTAAAAGAGGACTAGATTATTTTACACTAGTGGGACGAGAAAGAGAATAAAAGTTTACGGTCAAAAAGCCTTTGTCAGTTTTGACGACAAGTCTTTGACCTGAACTGTTGATTCTGGCAGAAGTGGAATGATGTGCTGAGCACTTCCAGCATTTTCTGTATTTTTTTTACTTTAGTTTTCCATCTTGTCCAATTTCATTGACTTATATTTTACACCACTATTGCTAATGTCTATTACTGACATTGTTCTGCATTTCCCCTATGCAGCTAAAAATATATATTTTGTTATTCTTTGTATTCATAAAGGAAAATCTACAAAATGTAGATTGTATAATCAGATTGTATTTTAATCTCAATCTTATAATGAAACTTGACAGTATTTAGTCTAAATGGCTCCAGTAACATGTCTCCACCTGTCCTTGTCATTTAGCTGGAGTTCTCACGGGGTCTTGTAATGCTGGTTTTGGAGAAGATGTCTGCTGATATTCCAAGGCTCCTCTATGATGATAACCTGTTTTGTCACATGGTAGATGAAATATTGTTGTTTGAAAAAGAACTGCATAGTGCCCACGGCTATATTAACGGCCTCCCAAGCTGTATGCACATTCTCTCAGAAGAGACCTGCTTTCAGAAATGGTTGACAGTGGAAAGAAAATGTAAGCATAAACATAGACTGTATAGGAAGAGTAATTCTCCTTTTTTTTCCATGACATTTACTATTTATTGCATGATAGGTCAGTGCAGTGAAAATATAGTTAGTTTATTGTTGCATATGTATCATTGTTCTGTATCCTGTGCGATAGATATATTTGAAGCCGCTACGTGTATAAAGTAGTACTTCATGCTGAATGGAAAAATGCACACACATTGCACACGTGTTCTCTTTTGACTCCTCTTACTTTCTATTGCACCTCTCTCCCTTTTGATCTCTCTGTCTCCATCACAGGGGACAGACTATTGACAGGCATCTACTACAAACCCACCGACACCCTTGGTTATTTGGACCACATTTGCTCCCATCCTGCCTCTCGTAAAGATTCTATCATCTACTCTAAATTTCTCCGTCTCCACTGCATCTGCTCCCAAAGTGAGACATTCCATTCTAGTACATCCGAGATGTCCTCTTTCCCCCCTACTCTCATGGAAGAATCTCTCACCCTTGTCTCCTCTGTATCCTGTAGTTCTGCTCTCTCTGGGTCGTTACCTTTCACCCCAACACACCATTCTCCAACATTTCCGCCAACGTGATCCCACCATCACTCACATCTTCCCATCCCCTCCCTTTTCCGTCTTCCGCAGAGACCACTCCCTCTGCAAGTCTTTGGTTCACTCATCTCTTCCCACCCATGCCGCAGATACTTTCCCCTGCAACCTTAGGAGATGTAACACCTGTCCTTATACCTCCTCCCTTCCATCCATCCAGGGACCCCAGTAGTCCTTCCAGGTGAGACAGTGGTTCACGTACACCTCCTCTGACCTCCTCTACTGCATCCGGTGTTCCCGATGTGGCCTCCTTTACATCGGTGAGACCAAGTGTAGACTTGGGAACGGTTTCGCTAAACACTTGTACTCCGTTCATCAGGGCCTGCTGGATCTCTCAGTTTAGACATTAGATTTAAAAATACAGTGCGGAAACAGGCCCCTTGGCCTACCGATGCTGCGCTGACGTGTGATCACCCCATACACTAGCACTATCCTACACACTAGGAACAGTTTACAATTTTAACCAAAGCCAATTAACCTACAAACCTGTACGTCTTTGGAGTGTGGGCGGAAACTGGAACGTGAAGAAAACCCACAGGGAAAACGTACAAACTCCATATAGGCAGCACTTTTAATCAGGATCAAACCCGGGTCTCTGACGCTGTGGCAGCAACTCTACCACTGTGCCACCCTCACCAATTTGCAATTTTTAACTCCCTTTCCCATTCTATTCTTTCTCTTCCTGGGCCTCCTCCATGGTCAGAGTGAGGCCACGCACAAACTGAAGGAAATGTACCTCAGACTCTGCTTGGGTGCTTACAACCTAAAGGTATGAACATTGAATACTACAATTTTAGATAACTAACCTACAAACAAACATATTTCTTCAACCCATCCCTTTCCTGTTGCCCACCTGGATTCACACCTATTTCTCCCCCCCCCCCCCCCCCCCCCCCCCCCCCCATCCTGATTCACTTCCACCTATATTCGTTCTAGCTTCACAATTCACTCTTCTATCTTTATTGCATACTTTTTGATTTTTCAATTCTGGCTTTTGCCCAACCATATGCCTATTAAAAAATACCCTCGGCAATCATTGGCAGGCTTTGTCCTGCTCCCATCTCTCTTCCAGCTCCCCCGCCCCCTCCCAATCGTTCCCAACATGAAACATCACCGGCTTGAGTTATTCCAGCAATTTGTGTCTTTTTTGTAAACCAGCTTCTGCAGTTCCTTATGCATCCACACATTTTGCTTGTTTTTATAATGAACTGCATCCACAAGCACTCAATTATGGTTGAACATAATAATCTATGACTTTCAGTTGCTTTAGAAAAGATGGATTCAGTGCTGTCTTCAGAAGCTGCATGGACATCCCAGTACAAGGACATTATGGATGTGGATGAGATGAAAGCTCCAGATTGTGCTGAAACATTTATGACACTTCTTTTAGTGATTACAGGTAAAGATAATTTAGAATATACAATACAAGATCAAGCATTTCATGCCAGTGTTCATGTTCAACGAGTCATCTCCCATATTGCCTTGTCTGAATAAATAAGCATTAGCCTCCATTTCCTTCTTCCTAATATAGTGTTCTGATTTTTCTTTAAGCGCCTCTGTACCATTTACCTTAACACGCAACTAGAACCAAGTCCCGTATTAACATTATTTCAAATGAATGTTCTCTGTGTTCCTTTTATGATATTATGTCTTATATTGATGTACTTTAGTTTGGTTCTTCTTCACAAGTGGAAATATTCTATAGTTCATTAGGTTTTCTGATATACATAATCAAATTTTAGAAATTGTTAATTTTTAAACAATATGTAAAATGAGTTTATCAGTGTATATTATATCTGATTTAGTCTCTAAAAAACACCACCATCATTAAGAATTGTTACTGGGTAGTTTTTTTGTTTGTCATTCAATAAGCTTTTTTAAAAATTTGAATTTATATTTTCAGTAAGTATGAATGGTAAATTAAAAATAGGAATTCTGTGAGTAATTAAGTTCAAAGGACTCAAATTGAAAACTTCTGTTCAGGAGTGCAGCGCGTAGGTTCACAAAGTTAATTCGCGGGATGGCGGGACTGTCGTATGTTGATAGATTGGAGCGACTGGGCTTGTATACTCTGGAATTTAGGAGGATGAGAGGGAATCTTATTGAAATATAAGATTATTAAGGGTTTGGACACGCTAGAGGCAGGAAACATGTTCCCAATGGTAGACAGTCAGTCTGAAGAAGGATTCCGAAATGTTGCCTATTTCCTTCGCTCCATAGATGCTACCTCACCCGCTGAGGTTCTCCAGCATTTTTGTCTACCTTCGATTTTCCAGCATCTGCAGTTCCTTCTTAAACAACATGTTCCCAATGGTGGGGGAGTCCAGAAGCAGGGGCCATAGTTTAAGAATAAGTGGTAAGCCATTTGGAACGGAGACGAGGAAAAACTTTTCACACAGAGAGTTGTGAGTGTGTGGAATTCACTGCCTCAGAGGGCGGTGGAAGCGGGTTATCTGGATGCTTTCAAGAGAGAATTAGATAGAACCCTTAAGCCCCTGTCCCACTTAGGAAACCTGAACGGAAACCTCTGGTGACCCAAGGTTTCCATGAGTTGCCAAAGGTGTTGGTCACTCGCCTGGAAAGCCCCGGCTGAAGTGTGAGCTGCATCTACTGACCAAAGATCCTACAGGATCTTTGCTACTGACCACACACACACCCACCCCCCACCCCCCCCCCCCCAGGGGCAGCAGAGGAGCGCTGTTTGCGCGATGAAGAGGAAGGTAAACGGCTGCCACAGAGCACGGTAAGTCCTTTCGAGAGCGAGAGAGAAGGGGAGAGAAGGACAGAAAAGGGGGGGGGGGGGAGAAGGAGGGGGGACAGTTTTAAGAGATTTAATAAAGTTAGCGGACATTTTATCTTCCGGCGGATCTTCTACGTTCTGAAAACCAAAGATCCTATAGGATCTTTGCTGAAAACTCCAATGAGCCAATCAAAATGGCCGGTCAGCGAAGGAGATTGCCTTCGTCTGCCTGTAAGTAAGTAGCAACCCCACTCCACTGGCTTCGACCAAACGGCAACCTATTTTTAGTCGAGGCCGATTTTGGTTTTGTTGAAATAATCGCAGGAACATAGCGGAAATGCGGAAATCACTTTCGACCATTAGGGAGAGTGACCAAAACCTCCGGGAACCTCACGGAAACCTTGGGTGGGGCGCAAGGTCACCAGAGGTTTCTGTTCAGGTTTCCTAAGTAGGACAGGGGCATTAGGGATAGTGGAATTAAGGGATATGGAGAGGAATGGGGTACTGATTGTGGATGATCAGCCATGATCACATTGAATGGCATTGCTGGCTCGAAGGGCCAAATGGCCTACTGCACCTATTGTCTATTGTCTAATAATATTAGTTTCCCTTTTTTTATAAATCACTGAATTGCTGACTAACCACAATTCACATTTTCTCTTAACAGACCGGTACAAGGGTCTTCCTACAGCTGGCCGTAAACTGCAGTTTTTGGAACTCCAGAAAGAGCTGATAGATGATTTCAGGATTCGTCTGACTCAAGTGATGAAGGAAGAAACCCGTTCTCCACTAGGATCCCGTTATTGTGCTATTCTAAATGCTGTCAACTATATCGCAGCAGTATTAGCAGACTGGGCAGATAATGTAGTAAGAAGACTCATATTTCTACCATAGTTCATGAAAATTTCTGTTTTATAGCAAAAAACAATACATTTTCTTCAAAATAACTCTGTTAATGTTATAACATCTCAATCCAATCTTAAAGTAATATAGATTGGTGACAATTGACTTAATATTATGGGATGGTGTGAGGCTGAGTTTGTTATCATCCCTTATCATGCCTATCTTTCAATCATTACGTTGAACTTTAATGAGGCAGCCACTTTGCACACATAATTCTAGAAATAGCAGCTGACTTGCCAGTTTGTCATTAAATCATTTGCCCTATAATCCCAAAGTATTACCATAAATCTATGCTCCCTACTTAATGCTGTCTTTATTAAGGGCAATAGTCCCTAAATCATCACTGAACTGCCAATTTTACATTATCAGGCTTCCACACCATCCAGCTAGAATAGATCATCAGACCCACTGCTGCTTTGATTTGGCTTCTCTTGGCAGCTCTCGAGTTCTTTGAGCTCCTTCTCAGCCGCTCCCAGGATTTCCCATCTGCACACTTAACTCTAGTTGGGAAATGGATGAAGTCAGTGAGTTGTGTGTGAGTGCAGGAGGTAGCACCAATGCAGGCGTCGATGTAGTGGAGGTAGAGTTCGGGGATAGGGCCACGGTACGCCTCGAACAAGGATTGTTCGATGTACCCAACAAAGAGGCAGGCATAGCTGAGGCCCATGCACGTGTTTTTGGAGGAAATGGGAGGAGTCAAACAAAATGTAATTAAGGGTAAAGACCAGCTCCGCTAGGGGATTGGTTGGTTCTGCGGTCGAGGAAGAAACAGAGGGCTTTGAGACCCTCCTGGTGGGGGATGGAGGTGTAGAGTGACTGGACAACCGTGGTGAAGATGAGGAAATGGGGGCCTAGAAAACGGAAGTCCTGGAGTAGACGAACAGCATGTGAGGTGTCTTGAACATAGGTAGACAAGACAAGAGACATTTATTGTCACACGGGTGAGGCAATTTAACCAGGGGGGATAGGATGGAGTCGAGGTATGTGGAAATAAGTTTTGTAGGACACGAACAGGCAGAAACAATGGGTCTGCCAGGTCAGTCAGGTTTGTGGATTTTGGAGAGAAGGTAAAATCGGGCCATGCGGGTCTGGGGAACGATGAGGTTGGAGGCTTGGGAGTGCAGGGAGCCGGAGTTGATGAAGTCAGTGATGGTGCTCGTCTGTGGGGTCATGTTCCAAGGATAAGTAGGAGGAGGTGTCTGAGAGATGGTGCGTGGCATCAACCTTGTAGAGATCAGTGGCACCTACCATGGCACCTCCCTTGTCGGCGGGTTTCCTTGTAGAGATCAGCGTGCCTCAGCCTTACATGTCAGTGTAGATTATGTATTAATTGTTATTAATACAATAATTTAATATGTTTATTCCTAAACACACAAAGGATAGGAGGTTGGGAGGGATTAGAGAAAGATTTCTAATGCAATTAAGAGATTGTTGGACCACTTACAATCTTTATTTTAAATCACTAGAGATGTGAAACCTTAATAACGAAGTTAATTATGTGAATGTTTTAACTAGACAGATTATTTAAAGAGGGATAAATTGCATGTTTTGATATTGCATCAAAGATCTATTCTCCATATTTAGTAATTTTTTTGATTAGTTCTTCCTCCAGCTTCAGCAAGCAGCAATTGAGGCTTGTGGAGAGACCAACACTATGACTGAGGTGCAACTTGGCCAGCTCGCATCTCTTGAAAGCTCTGTCTTTGATAATATGATTGATTTGCTAGAGCGTCTCCGACACGATATGTTGACACGACAAGTAGAGCATGTCTTCAGAGAAGTGAAAGACAAAGCAAAAGTTTACAAGAAAGAAAGGTGACTATTATATTACATTTTCAGGCATGTTGGGGGAAATCACCCTCCTTTAAGACGGGAATAGATGTTGAATATTATAAGACAATCTCTGTTTTAGATAGCAGAGAGTTCAATGAAGATAATCTATAGCAGAGGAGTGAGTGTATAAAAACCAAGGAACTCGTTGGCATCCTCACCAGATTAGGTGAAATGGTTAAAAATATGTTCATAAATGTCTCGATATGTTTTAAATAATCCATCAATCTACTATATAAATCTGTATCTTTTCATACTTAATGACTGAGAAATCAGAACCTTATGTTTCAGTGCCAACTTTTCTTTGATAAACCATCCACGCAACACCTTGTTACATTTTACTGTATTAAAATGCTAAATAATTTCAGGTTGATGACAGAGATAATGACCATCAAGCACTTCCTGTGGCAAAATAATACATGATCAAACAGATCTGCTTGTAAATGAAACTTATTAAAAATCATGCAAGCTGAATGTGTTTATACTTCTAAAATTGGAATATTAAAATGAAATGCCAGCAGCTTTCCAATAATTAGCACGTCCTATTAAATCCTTCCAAAGAAACAACAAAAATGATTTTGTTAATAGTCTGGGCAGCACGGTGACGACTGTCTTGCAGTGCCAGTGACCCGGGTTTGATCCTGACTACGGGTGCTGTTTGTACGGAGTTTGCACGTTCTCCCCGTGATCTGCGTGTGCTTTCGCCGAGATCTTTGGGTTTCCTCCCACACTCCAAAGTTGTGTGGGAGGAAAACAGGTTTGTAGGTTAATAGGCTTGGTGTAAGTGTAAAAAATGTCCCTAGTGTGTGTAGGATAGGAGTTAGTGTGCAGGGGATCACTGGTCGGTGTGGACTCAATGGACCAAAAGGCCTGTTTCCGTGCTGTATGTCTAAACTACGTCAAAATTAATGATGTGTTCCATTATTACCTATTGTGTCCTTTCTGTTTAATTTATGTTTGAGATTTTGTATCTTGTGAGATATTAGACTCATAGGATAACAATGCACAGAAACAGGCACTTCCGCCAATGCATCTACACCAACCATCAAGCACCCATCAACTCTTATTCTGTTTCTTTTCTTGCATCCCTATAACCATCTCCAATCTACACATGCTATTTCATAGAGAAAACATTTGTGATCACAGGGAAAACGTGTGAATAAACAGAACAGTACCTAATGTCCTGATCAAATCCAAGTCACTAAAGGTGTGTGGTAGTTGTGCTAACTGCTACGCCACTGTGCACTCACTCCTAATCAATTAAAAATAGAGAAGGACTACATAATTAAAATAATGCATATTGATGTTAATCTTCGTACCAATAAAAACAATTAATTATGCGTATATTCTTTCCATTAGTTTACACGTGAAATCAGGTGCAATAGTTCTAAAGGGCCTGTTCCACTGCGGGGACCTAATTTGCGAGTTTAGGAGAGTTTAAAAAAGTGTCGTGTTTGTATCGCCAAAGTAGAACACCTCCTACGACCTCCTTTGACTATGTAGAGAACCTCCTACGAATTTGTAGAAGACCTCCTTCGACCATGTTGAAGACTAGCTTCGGGAAAATTGGACACCAAATAGTGGAGAGTGAAGACGACCACCTTCGATTGCCTTCGATAACCTACGAATAGCATGCCGACCTACTACGACCTACTTCGACTAAACCTACGAGTAATCGATTTTTTCCATGCCGACCTACCTATTTTTACTCGTGGACAATTTTCAGCATGCTAAAAAATACTCCTCGACCAAACTGAGGCCTCGAGTATGCGGGGACTACTCTCGAGTATGAAGGAGAGTTGCATAGACCTCCTAGGACCACGTGTCGACCATGCTGCAAGGATGAGTCGAGGGCAAACTCTTCTAAACTCGCCAATTAGGTCCCCGCAGTGGGACAGGCCCTTTACATAACAGTTCTTTTGACACTTTATTTATTCAAAATTTCTCAGACAACCATTTTGCAGTTCAATAAATGCTGTGTAATAATTATATTCATTATAGCTGTGTTAATTGTATGATCAGGTTGAACTATCGATGTTTTGTTTTATTTAATTAAATCACAAGCTATTGCTGCAGTGTTTGTTATTTTGTGTGCAGTAACTGCTTTTCACTGGTTTAGTTTGTCTCCAAGTGAAAGGAATTGGATGTTCTTTTTTAGTCTGTACATTTATATCACCTACATTGTGGAATCATTAATATGTTACTTGTTTAACAGGTGGTTGTTTTTGCCATCGCAGTCAGATCAAGCAGTGATGTCCTTGTCTAGTTCAGCCTGTCCACTCTTACTGACTCTACGAGACCTATTACTACAGTTGGAGCAGGAACTTTGCCATTCACTTTTTAAATCATTTTGGCAAATGCTTGCTGAGAAGTTGGACCTATTCATCTATCAAGATGTAAGTACATTTTTTTAAATAAAACAAATACGATGTTATGATTAGAGCTTGTTTAACATGCTCGAGTGATTAAGCATTGTACATCGAATCAACTTATAAGTAATTGAAGGAAGAAATCTTAATCTATTTGAGATTTTAAAAATAAGTTGAGTGCATTGCAAATTGTTTCAGTGACTATTTCTGAGCCAGAAAATGTTACTCAATTCTGTATTACCAATGACCAATCTATTGAGAAGTCATTGACCTGAAACAAAACTCTCCATGAACCAGGCAATTTAGCTCAGTTTGCATTGGCATATATTTCTCATACTAAGCACTGTTCTCATAGTCCTCTTTTCTCTCATCCATCTATCCAATCCAATCCAATCCAGTTTTAAATTTGAACACACTGCCTCATGCCTTAATCTTGAAAGTCAATTCCTGTGCCTAAACTCATACTTGATTTTCTAAATCTCTTACACTTAATCTTGCATTTGATCTCCGTTAATAAAAATAGATTCTTTCTTGTTCCATTCTGATGATATGGGTGACCAATACTAAAAACAAGGTGATTGGCAATAGTCGCTAAAGAAACAATCACAGCTATAAAATAGGATAATATATTAAAATGAATCAACGAGTGAGTATGAATTGTTAATGATCAAAATGAGCAGAGATATTGGGAGTCCAAGGGAGAGAGATGAGCAGCTTGAGAGGCAAATTTCTATCGTGCAAAAGCAATAGGGGATCAATCATAATGGGTGATTTTACTCACCGTAATATTGGATGGTAATGTGTGCCACAGTCAGTGTAATAGGCCTAGAGAGCATATAACCCCATTTTTTTAAAATTCAGAGGAATCTTTTAATGAAACAAGACCAATTGCTCTTTCTTGATATTTCTCAGGGCTGGTGGATGGGGTTGGTAATGGTGTAATTCTGGATGTAGTTTCAGGGAGCAGATGGAAGGAGTGGGTGAGGATTTTGTGTAGGTCATCAAACAATGCAGTACATGATCAGGCCTTTCAGCCCACGATGTCCGCGCTGACCCTTATGCCAATTTAAACTAATCCCATCTGTATACCTCTCCATCTGCTGCCTGTTCAGGTGCATACCTACATTTTTCTTACATGTTGATGTCATGTCTGTTTCTACCATCTCATCTGGCAGTGTATTCCCAAGTTCTACAACTCTTGTTTAAAAGAAAACTTGTTTTCCACATCTCCTTTCATCTTTCCGCCTCACATTAAGTCTGTGCCCTTTAGCCTTTGACCTTTTCATCTGGGGGGGGGGGGGGGGGGATCTTTTTGACTTTCCGTCTATGCCTCTCATAATTTTATACTATCAGGTCCCCGCTCAGCTTCTGCTACTCCAGAGAAAATAATCAAAATTTGTCCCTTAAAAGTCTAATTCAGGAAGCATGCTGGTGAACCTCTTTTTCACCCTCTCCAAAGCCTCCAAATCGTTTGTGCAATACGGAAACCAAAACTGCATACAAATCTTCAAATGTGGCCTCACCAAAGTTTTACACAGTTGCAACAAGACTTCATCAGGGGGGGGGGGGGGGAGATCTTGACTGTCTAAACCGTCTATGCCTCTCATAATTTTTATACTATCAGGTCCCCGCTCAGCTTCTGCTACTCCAGAGAAAATAATCAAAATTTGTCCCTCTCCTAATGTTTAAAAGTCTAATTCAGGAAGCATGCTGGTGAACCTCTTTTTCACCCTCTCCAAAGCCTCCAAATCGTTTGTGCAATACGGAAACCAAAACTGCATACAAATCTTCAAATGTGGCCTCACCAAAGTTTTACACAGTTGCAACAAGACTTCATCAGTGCCCGACCATTTGAAGGCATGTATACCATACACCATCTTTACTGCTCCATCTTCTTGTTTTACCACTTCAGAAACATTGGACTTGCACCCCAAGATCCCGCTGTAATTCTCCAAAGTGTCCTGCCATTTATTGTATACTTTCCTCTTACATTTATCTGCTCAAAGTGATAATTCAGTTAGCTCTAAAATAATGATGGAAAAGGGCAAAGATAAATGGTAGTAAACAATATAAATTGGGATAAAGCCAATGTTATTAGGATGAGAAGCAATTCAGCAAAAATAGCCTGGAAACAGCTATTTGAAGTTAAATAAAGGTTAGAGCAATGGCATTTTATAAGCAGGTTCATGGAGTTCAAGCTAAACAAAATAAGGCTGGGTCTGCCAAATCTAGAGCTTGTGCACAGAGGGGAGGATGAGGCAAAAGAGCTAGTTTGTGTAGAACACTGAGAGCTTAGTACTGCAGAAACTCGACAAATGTAGAAAACAAAGGGGTAAAATTAAAAGGAAAATTAGAAAAGCCGATTGAGGACATGAAAAATTACTGGGAAGTAAAATGACAAAAAAAAATCATTTTCTTTTTGGATTTAAAGAGCAGGAGGATAACTATGAAAGAAAATGGCCTGGTACTGGTCAAAAGTAATTATGAAGGAAGAGTATCAAATGTAAAATTGAATAACAGCAAAAGTGGTAGTAGTAAAGGGTTTAACGTCATTAAAGGTAAAGAATCAGCAAAGCAAATATCCTAGGCTAGTAAAAAAAAGCACAGGGGAAATTGCAGAAGCTGACTGTCGCTTTTCAATCTGCCTTGGCTGCAGTAGTAATGCCAGACAATTGTAGGACTGTTGACTTAGGACTGTTGTTTAATGAGGGAGTGAATAAATCAAATAATTGCAGGCCGGCTACTTTAATTTTGGTGTGGGTAATTCGTAGGGCGTGTGTAAACCTTCATTTAAAGAAGCACATATTAAATACAGACAGTCAACATGAATGCTGAGCTGCTGAGTTACACCAGCACTTTGTGTCCTTTTATGTGTTACGGCAAGATCATGTCAACTCCCGATTGAATACCTTGAGGAAGTAACAAGGAGGTTTGATGAGAGCTCTATGTTTGATGTACTCTGCATGAATTTTATTAAAGCTTTGGACACATCCACAAGGTAGGCCAATCAAAATTTTGGATCGAGAGTTGCAGGTTGGATCCAAATTGGTTCAGTGACAGGAAGCACAGTTGTTTGACATAGCATCCTTAAAGCTATCAGAGGGGTATTTTCAATTAGCATCAGCAAGACCTGGGTATAAAAATCTTTTGCCCATCAATTTTGATGTCATTTGCAAGTTGATTTCATGCCGAATTTCTTGGTAGAAATATTGCTCTTTGAATATATAACCATAGTTTTCTTTTGAGGGAATTAACATATGGGAGTTGCGTAATGCACTGCTCATGAGTAATCTGAATGCATGTAATAAAATACTTCAAGTATGTGTGATCGTAAAGTTGATTACCCTTGAATATTGTAATAGTTTCACTTTATTTTTAATTGCAGATTATATTGGCAAATCACTTCAATGAAGGTGGATCAGCACAGCTGCAGTTTGACATGGCACGCAATCTTTTCCCACTGTTTGCTCACTATTGCAAGAGACCAGAAAACTACTTCAAGCAGTAAGTAAATTGAGTGCAAGCTTAATATTTCTAATCAGCATTAATTGATAGTATTACAGACATTCTTTGTGCAGAGACGACTTCAATTAAGCCATTGATTTTGGTGTGAGGGGAGGGCAAACATTTTCTTTGTTTATTTAAATTTTAGGATCTGGGCATCACTGAGCAATTAGTCCCCACCTTTAATTGTACTTGAACTGCAGTCCTTCTCGTGAAGATACTTCCACAATGCTGTTGAGTAGGAAGCTCCAGATCTTGAACACTGATATATATCAAAGTCAGGACGATATGCAACTTGGTGTGGAATATATCGTTGGTGGAGTTTCTATGCACATGTTGCCCCTATCCTTCCTGGTGGAAGAGACCATGGGTTTGGGACGTATTACCAATTAGAGTAACTGCAATAAATATTTATGGGTGTTACACACTTCAGATACTGTGCCTGTGCTAGAGAGAATGAATGCTTTGGATGGGGGGGGGGGCGAGCAATAGCAGAACTACGGGCCACAGTGGATGCGGGTGAGGGATCCATCTATGACAGAAGGGGATAAATTGCATGTATTTAAAAGCACATTAAATTATCATTAGTTAATTGAAAACGTTTTTGATAATATAATTCAACAAAAATGTAAAAGTGAAAATAAAGATAATGGACAAAACTCTATAAATGCAGAAAATGCTTCTGTGTATACTGCAGCTAACCAGTAGTTCTCTGTTCATTCTTCATATAATCTTGGTAACTACACATTGTCTTTTCTATGGCTCCATAATTCTTTCCATTATATGCTCATCACTTCAATCAGGGTAGTCACATTGGCACAGCGGTAGAGTTGCTGCCTTACAGCAAAATGCAGCGCCAGAGACCGGGGTTTGCTCCCGATTACGGGTGCTGTCTGTATGGAGTTTGTACATTCTCCCCGTGATCTGCATGGGTTTTCTCCCAGATCTTCGGTTTCCTCCCACACTCCAAAGACTTACAGGTTTGTAGGTTAATTGGCTTGATAAAAAAATGTAAAATTGTCCAAGTAGGCGATATGCAGAGCACTGCCCTGCCGACTACAAAATTCAGAAGGTTCCATGTTCTTATGCATTTAACATAGAATCCCATTTATCTGATTTGTTTTACAATGCTTTTCTACGGAATAAAATGTGAATGGTCTCGATCTTCATTTCTCATAAAAGCTGAACAGTTATGTGCAAAATATATTCTAATTATATTTGGCACCTTTTAATTTTTCCTAAATTGATACAATTATATTTTATAACACATGTCTTAGACTGTTGATGTATATTGAGATAAAGTCTATCTCTGTTACCCCTTAATAAGACTTAATTAAAAACAATCCATTGTTTATCTACTTCATTTGCATCATTGAGAAATAACATGTCTGTGATCTAAAGATATTTTCATCGATTGGAAATTGTCAAGTGAGTAAAAATTCAGCATAATTAATAATCTATAATAATTGTACCAAATATGACAAAACCTTAAAAATTGTTTTTCCATCTAGAGTGAAAGAAGCGTGTATCATCCTAAACCTGAATGTGGGTTCAGCACTATTACTGAGAGAAGTGCTCCAGGCTACTTCTGGTACCATGACTGATACGACCAACATTCAACAGCCCACAGCTAGTGCAGCTCTGAATGAAATTGGAATTTATAAACTGGCCCCGCAGGACGTTGAAATCCTTTTGAATCTAAGAACAAACTGGCCAAGTTCAGGCAAATAAATAAACATTTTTCTCCAAATTTAAAGATGAAGCAGAATAGTAATATAACTCTTCCCTTCTCTGCAAACATGCAGGCTGTGCATTGTGAATTAAACAATGACTAAAATGCCAGCCTGCATTGTTGAATTTTATATTCCATTGAATTAAAAACAATTATCTGGAAAATGGAGTCTATGTATTTAAATGATGGACTAACGTGTATATACATAATCTGTTCATTGTAAGCAGTTGATATTAATTTTAAAAATGTTTAGATAGTTGGCTCCAAGCTTCAGAATCTATAAAAATAACATATTAAAAACTATTTCAAGATCATGAATGTATCCTGGAATGACAAAATTGGATGTGATAAAATTGATTCTCTTTTAATATCTGTACACAAGTATATTATGGGTTAATATTATGAAATTGTGTCAGGTCCAGTTTATATAGCTAAGGATGGTTAATTAAATCTCAACCAATTTCAACGTGTCATTACCACTGCTCACTTGTTAACTGATTAAATCAGATTGTCTGTTTTTACCATGTGTTGCTTTACTGAATTGCTTGTTGTACTGTTACATTAGAACATCAGTGAAGAAAGTTCTGTAATGTGATGCAAATTAATTGTAGACATCAGGTTGGTATGAAGCACCGCAGCTCATCAGTAGCAAGGGCTTACCTTTGGGAGTTTTCTGAGATGTGCAAAATCTCAGCAGTGGGAAATTGCAGTTTAATGGGCCATATGTATAACAAAACTTTCCTTATTCTAAGTGTGCCAAAAGAGTCATGCTATATGAATTTTAATGGAGTTTTTTTTAACCTAATGTGCCTGGTGGAAAGCCAATGCAATCTAAAATTGGCTAGCATGTGATGTGAGCAATCTGTCAGTCTATGGGCATGCTAGAAAAACAATTACATAATTAAAATTGCTCACGTCCTTTCATTCTTTCAGCCTGAAAGCAGCCATCATCCTATGCCATTGGTCTACTTCATTTCTCAAATTCCAGTGGTCCCTGAACAGAAGAACCCTTTTGTGTTATATTGTTAACTGAGACAAATAATGCTGAGGAGAAAGGATGGGAAAGGAGAGTGGAACATGGTAATACTGCCACAAGTCTGTTTGTCTCACACTTGTTTAGTTGGAAACAAAAACAGATGCAATATAATCCTTCATCCTGGAGGAAAAAAGGACCATCAAGCTACACTCTTTAAGCCAGAAGTGAAAAAGCAGTTTCTCAGTAGTGGTTTAATGAGGCAATAAACCATGAAGGCGACTCGGATTATGTGCAAGACAACCACGTCTAACAGCAAATTCAGCACAAGCAGTAGGTCAGAGTCTGAGCAAGAGTGAAATGCTAACACAAATTAAAATTGTCTTTGCCATACAAAGTGGATTGATGATAACACATTTGTATCGCTATATTACAATACAGGACAGTTCAGGTGAAAATAGGGACAATCCTTCTACTGGGGAAACATGGTCACTACTCATCTCCTACTAAACCTGTTCTTACATGGAGCAGCTCCCTCAGAGGGACCTTTCTCCAGAAGACTGGATCAAAGTTGATCAATAAAGCTCGGTTACGCCAAGCCTTCTTTTGTGAATGGCCCTTTAACGAAAGTAGCTGGCTATCAAATGTCTCAATAACTAAATCTTTTTAGACATCACCATATATTCAAGAGATATAAATCAAATGTATTATAAAATAAACTTTATATTTGAAATAAAACATCTGAGTACATTTAAGTCAAACAAATCAAAAAATATACGTGATCTTATATTTACCCTCCACAGCAACAGAATAACCACGACGTTGTCAGTTCATATCAATCAGTCGTGCAACAATCAGGACTTACTTGAAAAAACTGCTCGCCTTTTAGTGGAAGACTTGCACCATAACTAAATAAAGCAAAATATTTCCATTGGCGAGGCAAAACTAGAGCCGAAGATCATCACCAAGAAATCATATGGGGAAGTAAGATAAACATATCCAGAGATTGATGAAAATTATGAGCCTGCCACTACACGAACATGCTCAAGCAAATAGTGCAGATGCACTTAAGAGACTAAATATATCAGGGAGAACAGATAGATGAGGAAAGATTAAACTAGACTTGAGTAGGATATTGAAAGTATGGTCCATGTGGACCAAATGGTCAATTTCTGTGCATGACATTCTATAGGATTTAATGTAAAGCATCTTAATATTTAATGCAGATGATAAATTATGACAAGATAGTCCTTTTTACTGAATCTTTTGTGGAAAAATAAAAAGTTATGCAGATAAACACCAAGTTCACATCCAATGCAGAATGTTCATACTAAAGTCAAACAATTGGCTTCATAATATTTTCTGCAGCTTTGAGACACACACAGCTTTCATGGAAGTGTTGTTCGTACAAATAGTGTAATATAGCTAATAAATGAGTAATACTGCCATTAAATCTGCAGGGTGAATTATGGTAGAGTCATTGCCCCTCTTCAACAATGAGTCTACCAAGTAGATGAATATCAAATAATGGCATGTATGGCTGCTGAAGGTACTGGCTCACACATCTTCATTAATGATACACCTGTGGATGGTAGTAGCATAATGAATTCTGAAGTGTATAGACACTTCAGATCCTATCTGCTCAAGTTCAAACAAATGCCTCAAAACTCATTGTTTAAGAAAACCCCAGATGCTGAAAAAATTGAAGATGGACAAAAATTCTGGAGAAACTCAGCGGGTGCGGCAGCATCTATAGAGCGAAGGAATAGGTGACGTTTTGGGTCAAGACATTCTCTTTCTTCGGACGTTCATTCTACAGCAAGACAATGATCCCAAACATTCTGCTAAAGCAACAAAGGAGATTTTCAAAACTAAAAAATGGTCAACTCTTGAGTGGCCAAGTCAATCACCCAATCTGAACCCAATTGAGCATACCTTTTATATGCTGAAGAGAAAACTGAAGGGGACTAGTCCCCAAAACAGGCATAAACTAAAGATGGCTGCAACACAGGACTGGCAGAGCATCACCAGATAAGACACCCAGCAACTGGTGATGTCCATGAATCGCAGACTTCAAGTAGTTATTGCATGCAAAGGATATGCAACAAAATACTAAACATGACTACTTTCATTTACATGACATTGCTGTGTCCCAAACATTATGGTGCCCTGAAATGGGGGGACTGTGTATAAACACTGCTGTAATTTCCACGGTGAAACCAGAATGTATAAAAATACCCTTTATCTTTAACATGTGATTTCTTCTATCACAAATCTCAAATTGTGGAGAACAGAGGCAAATAAATAAATTGCAGATCTTTGTCACAAACATTATGGAGGGCACTGTCGATCTCTGTTGATTTGCTATCTCTGATTTCTAACATGAAAACAATGTGTTTTTTTTAAATGGACATCATCCTGGATCTGACCCTTTGGCTGGATTTGCTTAAAGACAGTGGCCAAATACAGAGTAACAGGTAACCTTTGGCTGACCATACAATTAGTTCCAAAATGCTCTAAACTTGCAGGCTATCTGTCAGCCTTGATATAGCCCAAATTGCTACGTTAAAAATACAAACTTACCCAGATCTTTGTGCCCATATTGAAGCTAAACAATGAATGACAGAATTAAAAATAGAAGGATCTTTCAGGATTCCCTTGTCTAGCAATGATTTTTTAATATATAAAAGACATTTCTTGATTCACAGGGAATAAATAAAACGCTGAATTTATTTGCCACACCATCTCCCAAATTATATCAAAAATATCAAAGACATTTCAGTAGTCACTAGGTCTATTTGTAACAAAAACTTCTAAAATGTCATTTTAACATAAATTTACAAGCATTCTCTACTTGGTCTGTTTTACATACAATTAAGAAATGATTTTTCATTAGCATTCCACAGTTTCTATTTCAGTCTCAATGTCAAAGCGAACTAGATAAAATTATAAGTATAAAAATCATGCCATTTCTGTTGTAACAATCAGCTAGAAAATGTATCAGAATGCACATAATAAATGGCAGTACTTTTAATAATGCTCTAATGTTTTTTTTAAAAACTGCTATTAACAGTGAAGCATTAGATGATTAGAAGAAAACATTGTACTGTACAAGGCTCAACTCACTAAAATAGCAGAATTTATCAGAATGTGGGCCAAATCATAAAAGCAATATTTGGGCTCAGATAATTTATATTTGAAATAAAACATGGTTCAGTACAAGACATTCTTATTTCAGCAACTAAGTTGTATACATTTTTACGACAATTCTCCACAGGTTTTTATAGACCAAGTTTATAATACAATATAGAATATTAGTTAATTTACAAAATAATTGACTTCAAGATTTGAATTAATTAAGAACTGCAAAGATGATCAGCAGAGTAAAAATAACACTATTTTCTTCCCTAGGTAATAAAATTTAACATCTGAACTTCCATTATGCATAATAGCCATGAAATGGTCAAAGGTCCGTCGTTTTATTCTCAAGTGCAGCTGCTATTTGCTGCAGTCGGACAGAGAGCTGCATCTTTTGTGCTGCTGGATCTTGTTCTAAGGCATTTATTATCTGTAAACCCAAACAGTGTTGCCATGTTAATACTGAAATTAAGCTGTAGATTCAAATAGTTATTTCTGTTTACCGCGCATTTGTCCTTACATTGAAAATGAACGAAAGTAATTTATCAGCAAAATTATAAAACAAATATAAAAATATTTAGAATGCAATCTATATGTTTAGATGCAATTAATGCATTTTGATACTAACCACCAAAAAAGGTGTCAAATCATTAAAAAAAAACACTAACAGAGATATAGAACAGCACAATTGTATTGTAGATAGCGCTGGTGCCTCCCAACCACAAGCAGTTAGGTTCAATCCTGATATACGGTGCTGTCTGTATGGAGTTTGCACGTTTTCTTTGTGACCACTTAGATTTTCCCCAAGGAGCACCAGCTCCTCCCACACCTTACAGACCTGATGGCAGGTTAAATTGCCAATGTTAATCACCCCTAGTATTATGATTGTGGCAAAATAATTGACGTAGAGTTGATGGGCATACAGTGCATTCAGAAAGTATTCAGACCCCTTCACTTTTTCCACCTTTTTTGTTACGTTACAGCCTTATTCTAAAATGGATTAAATTCCTTTTTTTTTTTTTTAAATCAATCTACACACAAGACCCCATAATAAAAAAGCAAAAACAGGTGTTTAGAAATGTTTGCAAAGTAATTAAAAATAAATAACTGAAATATCACATTTACATAAGTATTCAGACCCTTTACTCAGTACTTTGTTGAGGCACCTTTGGCAGCGATTACAGCCTCAAGTCTTCTTGGGTATGACGCTACAAGCTTGCCACACCTGTATGTGGGTAATTTCTCCCATTCTTCTTAGCAGATCATCTCAAGCTCTGCCAGGTTGGGGAGCGTTGATGTACAGCTATTTTCAGGTCCCTCCAGAGATGTTCGATCGGCTCCGGGCTCTGGCTGGGCCACTCAAAGAAATTGACAGACTTGTCACAAAGCCACTCCTGCATTGTCTTGGCTGTGTGCTTATGGTCGTCGTCCTGTTGGAAGGTGAACCTCCGCCACAGTCTGAGGTCCAGACCGGTCATGAGCTGGTTTTCATCAAGGATCTCTCTGTACTTTGCTCCGTTCAAGTTTACACCGATCCTGATTAGTCTCCCAGTTCCTGCAGCTGAAAAAACATCCCCACAGCATGATGCTGCCACCACCATGCTTCACTGTAGGTATGGTATTGGCCAGGTGATGAGCGGTGCCTGGTTTCCTCCAGATGTGATGCTTGGCATTCAGGCCAAAGAGTCCAATCTTGGTTTCATCAGACCAGAGAATCTTGTTTCTCATGGTCTGAAAGTCCTTTAGGTGCCTTTTGGCAAATATGTGCCTTTTCATGGCCGTCCGAAGGGGGGTGCGATGGGTGCGGTCGCACCCCCTTTTTTTCCCCCAGAATAAAAAAAAATCCAGAGAAAAAAAAATTGGAACGGAATTTGGGAAATTCTGGTTCAGGCCCGCGGGATGATTTGGGGGAAAAATATATTGGGGCAGTGGTGTCTGCCTGCCCATTGCCTCCATCTGCGGTGTCGGAGCCTTGCCGCCGGTCAGCCTGGCATCCCGGGAGCGGTTTCGCTGCCAGCGGTCTGGGGAGACCATTCACCGGGTGGGAGCAGGAACCACTGAATCTGAACCCAGTCCTGGCTGCTGCCGTGACCCCGACACCATTTGATTTTTGTTTTTACTATGGGTGCGGTGGCACCCCCCTTTTTAAAAAAATACAATATGAGCAGCTTTGGCATGCTCCAATATAACATTTTACATAACATTTTACAACAGGACAACTTGATTTTTAAAACAAGGACAACTTCAATTCTTGATTTATAAAAATGTATACAACAACAACCCCAATCGTTCCATTCCACCCACACATTATTCTTGACTCAACCAAAATTATTTCTGAAATATTGGTCAAAAGTTTGGTGCAAAAATGCTTCAAAATAAGGCTCAGAATGCACAAGCGAGCATCTAAAACTCCAGAGCTTCCAGGGCCCGTTAAGGGCCCTGGACCCCGGCCACGAGGGATTCGAGCTTCCACTTATGATGTGTGGCTGCGCGTACATTATTTCAGATAAAATGTTTGTAATCCTGTCATGCCACCTCTCTTTTTTGAAAAGCTTCGTACGGGCCTACTTTTACTGAGTAGTGGCTTCTGTCTGGCCACTCTACCATAAAGGCCTGGTTGGTGGAGTGGTGCAGATATAGTTGTCCTTCTGGAACTTTCTCCCATCTCCACAGAGGAACTCTGGAGATCTGACAGATTGACCATCGGGTTCTTCGTCACATCCCTGACCAAGGCACTCTCCCCTGATTGCTCAGTTTGGCTGGGCGGCCAGCTCTATGACGAGACCTGGTGGTTCCAAATTCTTCCATTTAAGAATGACATCGGCCACTGTGATCTTCAGGATCTGCAATGCTGCAGAAATTGTTTTATACCCTTTCCCAGATCTGTGTCTCGACACAATCCTGTCTCGAATGTCTACTGACAATTCCCTTGTCTTCATGGCTTGGTTTTTGCTCTGACATGCACTGTCAACTGTGGGACCTTATATAGACAGGTGTGTGCCTTTCCAAATCATGTCCAATCAATTTAATTTACCACTGGTGGATTCCAATCAAGTTGTGGAAACATCTCATGGATAATCAATGGAAACAGGATGAACCTAAGCTTAATTATGAGTGTCAAAGCAAAGGGTCTGAATACTTATGTAAATGTGATTTTTCAGTTATTTATTTTCAATTTATTTGCAAACATTTCTAAACACCTGTTTTCGCTTCTTCGTTCTGGGTATTGTGTGTCGATTGATGTTAAAAAAATGAATTTAATCCATTTTAAAATAAGGCTGTAACGCAACAAAATGTGGAAAAAGTGAAGGGGCCTTGAATACTTTCTGAATGCACTGTATATGTGAGGAAGTACTTGTTGCGGAGATACTGGGAGAAGAGGAAGAGGATGGACAAGAGGAATTGGACTAATGGGATGCTTCCCATTTTTTTAGAAATAGACAATAGACGATAGTAAAAATATCCAGCAATGCCGCAACTTCACACCTCATGAATTCCTTCCTGGAGGTGAATATGAACCTGAATTTGTGTCACTAGGTTCAAGGTAATGGGAATATGCAGTAATTGGAACATAAGCATTATTAAAGCAGAAACTCACCTCATCGTAGTATTTATTTGTGTATTGGTATAACTGATGCAGTGCTACCACAGTGTTCAGTTTGTCGGTATGAGCCTGCAAAATAAAGCATTTAGTTGGAATACCATTCATGAAAGAATTGCTACTTTATAATAAATGACAATGAGTTCATTCATTACGATATAACTAACAGATACAGGTATCAGAACAATCGATCATTCTTGCCTTGCATCATTTCTACAGTTCCTAAACATGTACAGACAAACCTGTCTTCATTTCTGAAAGCCAATCTGTAGGCAGAGTTGTTTTTTTGAAAATATGAAATCATTACTTCATGAATTTCTCTACAGCCTTCAGTTTGTTTGTTCATCTTGCAGAAGTCCATCTCAACATCTTCATCTCGACCTTGGGCAACCATGGGAAAATGAGTGCTTAATATAAAGGAGATTATTGGCAGCCAGTTGCACAGCCTCGAGATTGTTGAAATGACTTTCAACATCAGAACATAATTATAAATGGGAGCCTTTTCCCTCTCTTGAATTTAACTGGGGTGACGGTTTCCTTCACATTCCAAAAGATGTGCGGGGTTTTAGGTTAATTGGCCTCTGCAAATTGCTCCTAGTGTACAAGGAGGGGGTGGATAATGTAGAACTAGTGAGTGATTGATGTCTAGCGTGGAGTCAAGGGGGGGGTCGAAGGGCTGTACCTCTAAAACTAAAACTAACCAAGGTGAATTTCTTTCCCAATAGACACTGGCTGCAACCTCCACCTGTTTTGGGCACATGTTGAACCAGCTCTTGAATTCAATCCTGAAGATGAGCTGGAATCAAACATGTATTCACCAAGACGACTAATTTGAAACATTGCACTTTGCTGATAGGTTTTGGTTTATTATTGTCACGTGTGCCAAGGTACAGTGAAAAGCTTTTGTATGCATGTTATCCAAATAAATTAGGTCATATGATACACGAGTATAATCTAGCCATAGAAGCACAACAGGTAGCGCAAAGGGCACTTGCTAACTCGACCCTTCAGCCACAGGAATCTTAATCTAAAACTTTGTCCCTTTCAAACAGAATGATTCTATGATTTTACTTGTTAACACAAATTTGTGTTGCATGTTTGCTTCTCACTCCCATCTTCACAGACCCGCGCCGGATGCCCACCTACCAATTCCCTTTATACACCTGCCTTGTGCCCTCAGTTAGTTCATCCCACTCCCAATTCTTAAAAGGTTTACTGCATGCATCCAAAACGAGCATTCCTCTGTTCTTTCAGCTCATGAGTCAGCCTTAAAACCTCTTCTGACCTTTCTCCCCAACGTTGAAGCCTCTGCAGGGCCATCTTTTCAATCAAACTTTGATCAGCTTTTCTGATATTTTCCTTCTGGATCAATACACGTTTCTCCTTTACAGATAACTCCGCACATTGCTTTTACTAAGTGTTGTATTAATGTAGGTTATTACTTATCCGAAGAGTCAAAAACTAATTGGATGCACCATTCTCTTATCATTTTATTGGGCGGGAGCATTAATTGTTCCAGAAAGCTGCCTATCTCATGAATGTTAGCTAATATTGAATGTATTTAATCCAGGAGCAATTCTTTTCATGTAATTGCAGTCTAAGGGCACAAGAAAAGAAATTGAAGATCTATTTTTAATTAAAATAGTTTCACACTATAATATTTGGATAGTGGGATTTTCCAAGAGATGGAAATTCTAGGCACTGTCAGATATATCACATCGGCTTCTTTATAAGCATATAGACTTAACTCCACCAACTAAACTGTGGAGTTTGCACGTTCTCCCTCTGACCGTGTGGGTTTCTTTTGGTGCTCCTGTTTCTTCCCACATCCAAGACACGCAGATTTGTAGTTTAATTTGCCTCTGCAAATTGCCCCTGATGTGTTGTGAGTGGAAGTGAAAGTGGGATAACACAGGACAAGTGTGAATGGGTGATCAATGGTCAGCATGGATTCAAAGGGCCAAAGGGCCTGTTTCTATGCTGTATCTTTCAATCAATCTACTCACTGATGTGATTTGAATATTCTCTTCCCCCTGTGATCCAAGAGATCAGATTTTAAAAATAAGGAGAAACTACCCCGTTATTTTTAGCAATTCTGATTTGAACCATGCAAGATATGTCAAAAGTGGATACAACTCACCCTTGAGACCTCAGCTAAGTGTGTATTCATATCTTGATCACTGACTTGTACCATCTGGCGAATACCTTTATAATAGCTGTTAAACAAAGAGCAAGTTAAAATTGACAAATGGAACTTCAAATACAGGGTTAACATCAATCTAAAACAGCCTTCCATCTACATGCTCTGACTGTCTCAGCCAGAATGGATGAATTTGGAACGTTGTCTTAACCTGCCAAAGTTTCTGTTCCATTTCATTCGCCTTGCAGTGAGTGGCTTTTAATGCTAAGAAAAAAACAGCAATATTTCCCAGACATTCCCCGCATGGATGGTGTTGAGAACTCCCATGACTGCAGCAGTTGGGCACAGTTAATATTACATCCTGCAAGTAACCTAGAACTATTATGGGAATTAATCTCACAGAAACAGCTAAGAGAGTTATTACATTTGTTCTGCTCACCAATATACAGTAAGGTATACAGAGTATTCTTTGCCTTTGAAATGTTTCTATGATTTATCTTATCTGCCTACAGCATCCCTGTGATTCCACCTTTATTCAGAAGATCCAGCTTTCCAAAGGTAATTTTTAAAATTTCTCATTAAGAAAATTGAACTTTGTAAGTTAAAGCAATCACTTTCTAGGTAGTGTAGGTGAATCCAAATCTCAAATTCAGCAGAGGAAGAATTTCAAAGATAATTTTTTTTGTTGGAACTGCAGTAAGTAAATTGAGCTTCAAAGAAAAACGGAAATGTATATTTATTTTCCGAAACACATTAAATTTATTTTGAGGTTATATTTCCCACTTACTCCTCCACCATTTTCTTGTATGTGGAAATTTCTCTTGCATATAGTAACTTGTTGCTTGGCGAGTCCTGAAAAAGTAAAAATAGACATCTGCTAAGAAAAACCTCAATATGATTGTTAACACTATCAAAGATAAATTTGGAAAGGCAATTTTAATCTTGGAACTTAAGATTTAAATTCAAAATCAGGAAAAATATAACAGATGGCTTCACTTCATTCTGGAAGCAAAGGTTTTCCATTTGTTCAGAATTTAAATCCTTTTCTTTTTTTTACTTTTTATTAAACTTACTCTGCTCAACTTGTATTCAGTCTTTGTACATGCATCCATGAAGGTCTGTGCAATCACTGATAATGATGCATCCACTACTTCATTAACTTTCACATCAAATATGAAGTGCGGGTTTTTCAATACGTTTACCCAGAACCTTAATGGCAAACTGTGGAAAATTGGAAAAAGACCTTAATTACAATAATTCCTTGCGAAAACTCAAGGTGCATTTAAAGAAGAAAGATTGGTGTTATGAAGTTGCAGTATCATGCAAGATCATTTTTGTTTTCTTCCCAAGTTAGTTCCATCCTATGCCACATTTCTTTGTTCCAACATATATCTTTAATATAGAAGATGATCAAGTCCTTGGAAGAAAGACTGATCAAGGGTCCCAAAGTAGCTGACGTTATAAGTACAGGAATCCCATAAAATATTCAGCGGGTACTGCCATGCCTTCCACTCCCACCATTTATCCTAGCCTCTCTTTTACCCTTTTTAGATATGAATGAATATAGTAGTAATTTAACTGGATTGGATAATATCTATCTACACATAACTAAAGCTCTGATGTTGTGCTCTTCTGGTTTGCGTGGTTTTTCTCTTTGCGCAAAAACGGTACAGGATAGCACTACGGTTTTTCGCCAGCTCACCCACCGTTCTCATGTGCTGCAAGTGCAACAAGTTTTGTTCCAATCGGTGGTATATTGCAAAAGTTTGCAAGGTTTAAAAATAGTAAAAAACCGCGAGTGCGCAGATCTGATCCCGGCGGAGGAGAGCGTCCAGCGCCCGCTGTGCGTCCCAAACGTACCACCATCGCAATGCCCCGCAGCTCCAGCCCCTTCCCCTCTGGTCCCCCTCCCCCGTGATACCCCCCTCTCCTGCATGGCTTCCCCCCCGTCTTTTCTCCAAGTTCTTCTTCCAACCCCACCCCTCCCGCCCTCACTCCGGCATGGTCATAGCTGCAGGTGCTTCCGGGATGATCCGAGGCCTGGCTCTAAGGGCGCTGATGGGTGATGCTCCCCGGGGGCACACAAGATGGGGGAGGAGCGGCAACCTCGAGATCCTGGAGTGGGAGATTGGGGGAGTATGGAGGAGAGAGGAGTTATGGAGGGAGGGAGGGAGGGAGGGAGGGAAGGAAGGAAGGGGAAAGGAGAGGGAGGAGAGGGAAAGGAGAGTGTAGTGGAGAGGGAAAAGAAGAGGGAGGAGGGGAGGAGGGAAAGGGGGAGAGGAGGGGGGATAGAGGGAGAGGAGAGGGGCAGTAGAGGAGTGGAGGAGGTAGGGAGTGGGGAATAGAGGGAGAGGACGGCAGTGAGGGAGGTGAGGAGGGATAGTGAGGGGGATAGGGGGAGGTGGGGGATAGAGGGTTAGGAAAGGGGTAAGGAGGGGAGAGGAGTTATGGAGGGAGGGAGGGAGTGACTGAGGATATGGGAAAGGAGAGGGAGAGGGAGGTGAGGGAGGGATTGGGGAGGGGAGGAGGAGAGGGGAAAGAAGAGGGATGGTGAAGAGGAGGGGAGAGAGTGCTAGGGATGAGGGGAAATGAGCTGTGCCTGTGCAGTTGGGGGCTATGGGTGAGTGGTGGAATATTGCGTTGGGAGACTAAGTGTGACAGTGACCCAACGGGTCCCACTTAGTCTAGTAGTACAATATAGATTGGATAATGTATTATAGCTGCCCAGGTACAAATTAAATCTTTTTATACAAATTAATATTTTGCTAGAAAAGAGAATAGTAATAAGCAATCCACATGAAATGGAAAGCCTGGTACATCCTTCACATATCGTCAACATTGAAATATGTACTTAAGATTGTTAAGCACACTTTAAGTGTTAACAATAAATTAAAACACACAGCTATAGTTTTGCCTTAGAAAACACAATTCAGATAAATTAATTTCATTCTCTCAACTGTTGGTCAGTTATAACACAAAAACATTTTTTTTTTGTATGTGCTACTCGAGGTTCTCAAGCAAATCATTTCACCCTCCAACATCCATGTCGTAAAGCAATAGAACATTTGCGTTTAGACATATAGCTGGTAATTTGAACCCTACCTGTTAGTTTTCCAGATGTGAATGGTTTCTTCATCCATTATTTCATTCTTATGTGCTTGCTCATCAAGGAAGTCAAAATAATATTTCACGGCCGTTGGAACTATTTGATTTGTACTAAGAACACTCTGGAAGAAATTATCTACAAAGTTTTGCAGAGTCCCCTGTTTTAAAAGAAACCAAACATATTAAAAGGCTTTCTCCAGGAGGTTATTTTAGACAGTGGGTATAAGCCACTTGACATTTCGTTTTTATTTGCTACATCCAAAAACTTTCATGCAATATAATTAGTCGCTAATTAGCCACAAAAACATTCAATTTAAACATGCTTATTGCAATCTATGATTCTGTCTGTGGGTGGGCCATGCAAAATAAGAGGTTTTGATCCCTTGTGCCCTCTGTTAATTAGCAACAGTACACAATGAAGATTAAAAGAGGCTAAGGTTCTTGCTTGTTGTAGTGTACCAATGATTTGCTTTTGGAAGTGTTTGTATTGCATTTATATTGCAAAAAGGATTAATTTGTAAATAATGAGCCATTCAAAATCACCTTACAAAGAAACAATCATCATTTGGACGTGCAAGCAACTCATGCCAATGAATCCCAGCAAAGAATTGGGTAAAGGGAGAGAAATAGTCTATGATGGAAAAAAAGGTACTTTATGAATTCAGGGACTGAATAAGGCCATTCTACCAGTCAATAAGTCAATGGAAAACAAGAGATATGGGGTGAAAGCAGGAACGGGGTACTGATTTTGGATGATCAGCCATGATCATATTGAATGGCAGTGCCGGCTCAAAGGGCCGAATGGCCTACCCTTGCACCTATTTTCTATGTTTCTATCCAATACCAGCTCTTTGACATTCTTAGTTCAACTTTCTTTCTAAATCATTCACTAAATGTATTTAAATCTCAGATTATTGTTCACCAATGACAATAGTTGGCCTCTGGCAATTCTATAATAAAGCAATCTAATTGTCACAGAAGAACATAAGAAATAGAAGCAAGAGCAGGCTATTCATACCCTCTACCACAATTCAATAAGATAATGGTTGATCACTTTACCTCACTGACCTTTCCTACACAATTTCTATATCCTTAAAATTCAATATTTTTTTGTCTTTACACATTGAATATATTCAGCATCTAAACTGCCATAGACCACAAGGATGTACAGGCCTCTGGCTCTTTCATGTTTGGCTGCATTTGTTAATGGACGGCAGAGTCATGGTCACTTTCAGATTACTAGTCTGAGGAAGCGTTCGAATCCGAAAGAACACCTTATCATTCTCTGCCCAGATGCTGCCTGACCCATTGAGTTCCTCCAGTGCTTTGCTCAAGATTACAGCATGTGTAGTTTGCTAGATCTTCTCATTTTTTGGTGTAGGGGACATTCCATGTTGCTGCCACAATCTATGCCACATCTTAATGTCTACAGTTCACTGGGGAAGTGATCAGTGCCCCATCATGAATTAGTGTGAGGTTCATCTAGTTCCCCCCCCCCCTTTCAGGCTTCTGGGAACAAAACCAAACTATCTCTAAATTAAACTAAACTAAACTGGGGCAGAGTAGGAAAGGTCATTTGCATGCATTGTAGACTTCCCTGGAGTGCAGGCATTTATAAACAACATTTGCATGCCCACAAAGACATCCATAGCTTATCAAATTTGCTGTAGCAATCAGGTGGGCTGCTCTATACTGGATGGTGCTGATGTCCTGGGGGGGGGGGGGGGCTGTTGGTTTGACACTTGTCTAAGAAAGTGGATGGTATGGCATCATGTTAACTAACTTGTGCCATGTAGATGGTGGGAAGGCCACGTGAGTCCTTCACTGAAAAATACTCAGCCTTTGACCTGCTCTTGTAGCCACTGTATTTGTGTAGCCAATCTAGTTGAGTTTCTGGTCATTGGCGATTCCATCCCTCCAGATGGGGATAATGCCATAGAATGTGAAGTGAGGTTGGTTACATTCTGTTTTGTTGGATGTTCAATTGATCAGCACTTTTGCAGTACGAATGTTAACTGCACTTCTCAGCCCATGCCTCACGGCTGTCTAGGTCTTGCTGCATGCAGACACAGGCTAAGGAGTTGGCAATAGAATTCAACATTTTTCATTGATTACTATTCTGACTTTACATCAGAAGAGAGTTATTGATGAAGCAACTGAGGATTCTTGGGCTGGAACACTAGCTCAAGCACCTTGTGTGTGAAGCCCTGGTGCTGGGATAATTGGCATCTGATAACCACCACCATTTAGAAGCAAACTTGAACAAATCCTACTTATTTTGACAGTAGTTAATAAAACACACAGAAAATCTCACCTTTACAGACAGAAGCCTTGTCAAATATATTTCCGTGATCGCTTTGGTCCTCTCTTTCTCTTTCATGCTGCCTCGCTTTGATTTACTTTCATCTGCTTCATCTAATTGTCGCACTAAGTGCCACCTTCGATCTTCTTCTAAAAGTCCACTTTCTGGAATGACCAAATCGAGGGCAGAAGGGTTACCAAAACATGACACATGTTTGCTTGCTTTTACATTTTTCAAAACAAATATAGAGTGAGAGATGCATTTAGAAAATAATGGGGTGGAATCTGTCTTGGTGCAATAGCACAAGAGGACCAATATCACAACTGCAAGCGATGTTCTTTTCTATTCTAGTCAATGGAATGGAATAATCAGGCTGAGTTAAAACAGCTGACACTGTGATATGGCCCACTTTGTGTTACTGCCATCATGCAAGGGAAATCCCATGGATCAGACAACAGGGAGATGCAGGAGCACGATGTGATCCGTCAAGAAAGAAATCAAACCATATCAAGTCACAAATAATGTCGTTTGTGGCTTGGCTTGGGCAATTGGAACTTTCTTTGAAGGGCAGAAATAACGGCAAGGATTTTAGGGGAGATGGGTATGGAAATGGAAAGGATTATTGCATTCAAGGATTTTAGCAAAGAAAGGGAGATTAACAGTTGGATTAATCAAGTGCATCAAAATCCAACGCTATCTACCAGTGCTTCTACAGTAAATGCTCATTTCAGGTCCTTATAAAAGGGCATTGGCAAAAAAACATGCCTGTTCCATAGCTGTTTTCTCCTTCCAAGATACCCAGACAGGTCAGGTTAGGCTGGATTCTTCATTCCTTGCAACCTAGCTGATACAAGGTACAAAACTGTCCCATATACAGCATGACAGTAATAGAGAGGCCACTAGGAGAATAATTTTGGAAAATGAATTAGTATAGTGGGTGGGTGAGTGGGCAGATGCGTGGCAGATGCAGTATAATGAAGATACATGTGAGGTTATCCACTTTGGCGGCAAGAACAAGGAGGCAGATTATTATCTCAATGGTGTCGGATTAGGAAAAAGGTAAGTGCAACGAGACCCGAGTGTCCTTGTACACCAGTCACTGAAAGTAAACATGAAGGTACAGCAGGCAGTGAAGAAAGCCAATGGCATGTTGGCCTTCATAACAAGAGGATTTGAGTATTGGAGTAAAGAGGTCCTTCCGCAGTTGTACAGGGCCCTGGTGAGACCACATCTGGAGTGCACTTTTGGTCTCCGAATTTGAGGAAGGACATTCTTGCTATTGAGGCAGTGCAGCGTAGGTTCACGAGGTTAATCCCCGGGATGGCGGGACTGTCATATGAGGCAAGGTTGGAAAGACTGGGCTTGTATTCACTGGAATTTAGAAGGATGAGAGGGGTTCTTATAGAACCGTATAAAATTATACAAGCTAGATACAGGAAAAATGTTCCCAATGTTGGGGGAGTCCAGACCCACAGGGGCCACTGTCCAAGAATAAAGGGGAGGCCATTTAAAACAGATGAGAAAAAACTTTGTCACCTAGAGAGTTGTGAATTTGTGGAATTCTCTGTCACAGAAGGCAGTAGAGGCCAATTCACTGCATGAATTTAAAAGATAGTTAGTTGGAGCTCTAGGGGCTAGCGGAATCAAGGGATATGGGGAGAAGGCAGGCACAGGTTACTGATTGTGGATGATCAGCCATGATCACAATGAATGGCAGTGCAGGTTCGAAGGGCCAAATGGCCTCCTCCTGCAACTATTTTCTATGTTCTATGTTTTCTATGTTCCTATACTAATGGTCCGCCTGAGATCAGCTTTAGGGAATTAAGGTTGAGTATTTCATTAAAAATCTTATCTATTCCCGAAATGACCTTAGGACAGCTTGGCACCGAGTGTCAAAATAAGAGTGCCCTGTTTACATCCTCACTTCAAAATAAACTAACATCATCTATATCCAGATACAGTGCATCAAAATAAAGTCTGAACAATTTTAGCAAGTTAACTCAGTACAAAATAAATGAAAAACATTGTTCTCTCTCCATTATTTCAGAAAGTCTTGCATTGAACTATAATTTTCCAGGTTATCTGCAAACATGGAATAATATTTGCACTGGTAATCAACATGACTTTATATTTTCAACTTGTAAGCAAATTGTGAGAAAATGTACTGACTTTCACCATGGATAATCTGCTGATGGTCATAAGGTTGCTGAGCATGTGAAGACTGCACTAAAATGAGAGTAGAGAGATCTCGCACCTACAAGGACAACAAAGAAATTCTCCATTAAACACACATATTCTGATATAGGTTTGTTTTTGATGTGCTGTGTCCATAAAGGGGCACTGTACAACATGAAGCCATTATGAAGAAGCATCGTGAGTACAAATCTCTACCCTTTGTCTTGATGTTGCATTTGGGCAAAGAATGGTAACTAACCCAAGGAATGAGGTGAGTGAGGGGATAAAAGAGCACAGTGGGTGTAGCGCAGCACGGTGGCGCAGCAGTAGAGATGCTGCCTCACAGTGCTAGACACCCAGGTTCGATCCCGACTACAGGTTCTGTCTGTACAGAGTTTGTACGTTCTCCCTGCGACAGCATGGGTTTTCTCCGGGTGCTCCGGTTTCCTCCCACGTCACTAAGACGTGCATGTTTGTAGGTTAAATGGCCTCTGTAAATTTCCCCTAGTGTGTAGCATGCAGAGGTGGGATAACATGGAACTAGTGTACAGGTGATCAATAGCCAGCATGGACTCAGTGGGCCGTAGAGCCTGTTTCCACATTGTATCTCTAAACTAAATATATTGATGTGAATAGATTGAAGAAACACATAGAGATTTCTGTTAATTTAATTATATTAAAGTAATGAGTTGGAGTATCATAAAGTGACTGGGATTACTGCTTTTTCCTCATTGACTAGCACAGCCACACTCCTTGACCTGATTAATGATGTAGAGGAGAGTTGTAAAGTGTCGCAGAGCTGTCAGGGAGCTGAGAATATGCTCCAGGGACAAAAAGAAGACAAGCTGTGACATGTATGATTCAAGCTGATTAGAATTTGCACGGTTGCAAGAGATGTTGACGGCATTCAGCAGTATTTTAACCCACCAGTTTCTACTTTCTGCATAAATATGTGTGATATTGATGCCTTTGTGCCTTTAGATCCTGCAGCTTCAATACAATTAAACCCACCATGCAGATTATAACTTTGATTTAATAAAAAAGTTTCATCATGAAATTAAATATTTCAAACTGAAGATTTCATATAAGTTTTGATTGCATGAGATAAATTGTGGCTATACTGCAATAACACAATGTCAGAAATAGGTGACTGTTTGGACATTGTTCTTGAGGAAACTCAAACAAGCCTCACTCACCACCAACATCCTCAGGACCTTTTACAGGGGCACGGTGGAGTCTGTACTCACGTACTGCATAAACACGTGGTACTCCAACTGTAACTGCTCAGACAGGAGGGCTCTGCAGAGGGTAGTGAGGGGAGCAGAGAGGATCATTGGCGTCTCCCTACCCTCGGTACAAGAACTGTTCCAGAGCCGCTGTCTGAAAAAAGCTCTGAGAATAGCTAAGGACAAACTGCACCCCTTCCACACACACCTGGATCTCCTGCCATCAGGCAAGAGATACCATTGCATCAAAGCCCGGACTACAAGACTGCTAAACAGCTTCCTGCCTCAGGCTGTGAGGCTGCTAAACAGTCAGTCTGTACTCAGTCACCTGATTCTGCGGCTTTGCACTGACATTTTAATAGCTAGCACTGGCCACTCAAATCAGCTGCCCTGGACATTTTAATGATTGTTTTTACTGTATTTTAATGTTGCTGTTTTACCTGCTTTTAACTATTTATACTATTTCATCAGTGACTGGATTGGTTTTATTGTTATGTGTGAAATGTTTTAAATTTCATGTGCGATGCTCCGGTATTCCCTGGGAAACGTCTTCTCATTTTGCACTGTACAACTGTTGCTTTGCAAGATGACAATAAAGGTTGATTGATTGATTGATTGATTGCCACTTGATGTTGTTATGATTTGTGCTTTTCTTTAAAATAGCACAGTGCAGCACAGGAGTGGGGCCTTTGTGCCGAACATGATGCCAAGTTCAGCTGATCTCATCTACCTGTATATAATCCTTAATACTTGATACAAAATACTGGAGGACCACAACGGGACAGGCAGCATCTCTGGATAGAAGGAATGGGTGATGTTTCGGGCCAAGACCCTTCTTCAGTCTCGACCCGAAACGTCACACATTCCTTCTATCCAGAAATGCTGCCTGTCTTGCTGAGTTACTCCAGCATTTTTTGTCTATCTTCGGTTTAAACCAGCATCTGCAGTTACTTCCTACAACTGAATATAATCCATATAATCCATTTAAGAATAGGGCGTAAGCCATTTAGAATGGAGACAAGGAAACACTTTTTCTCACAGAGAGTGGTGAGTTTGTGGAATTCTCTGCCTCAGAGGGCGGTGGAGGCGGGCTCTCTGGATGCTTTCAAGAGAGCTAGATAGGGCTCTTAAAAATAGCGGAGTCAGGGGATATAGGGAGAAGGCAGGAATGGGGTACTGATTGGGGATGATCAGCCATGATCACATTGAATGGCGGTGCTGGCTCGAAGGGCTGAATGGCCTACTCCTGCACCTATTGTCTATATCCGTCTATTGCCTACACTTCCATGTGCCTATCTAAAAGCCTCTTAAACGCTACTATTGTATTTGCCTGGCAATGCATCTAGGTCCCCACTACTGTGTAAAAAAACTTGCCCCGCATATCGCCATTAAATTTTCCCTCTCTCGCCTTATAGTTATGCCCTCTAGTGTCGGACATTTCCACCCTGGGAAAAGGGTTTGACTGTCTACCCCAACTATGCCAGTCACAATTGTATATACTTCCATCTTGTTTCCCCTCATCCTCTAATGTTCCAGAAAAAGCAATCTAAGCCTATCCAACTTCGCCCTGTAGCTAAAACCCTCTAATTCAGGCAGCATTCTAGTAAACCTCCTCTGTACCCTTAATATGCTAACATATATCCTGGAACAAATGCTGTGGAGGGAAATTGATGGACGATGTTTCGTATCACGACCCTTCACCAGATTAATAATTTTTCAAATAGTTGGTCGGCCCTTTGGTTGCACACTACAATACATCTACAGATGTGTCATTATTTCTACAAGACTTGCATCATTGTCCCTCCACAAACAACAAGATTGTTCATTCTTCAGAGTTCAGTCTTCGAGGAACAATTGTAGTCACAATAGGATTAATAATGAACAACAGTGAATCGTAGATTAGACAATATATGCTGACATGAAAAGGCAGGTAGATGTTACTCACATTATAGTGTTTTAAAGTGTTTATACGTCTCCATTTCCCCTCTCGTTCTGAAGTGACATCCAAGTCTGAAAGGATTTGACCAGTGGATCCTGGGCGCCATTCTATGAGGGAAGAAAACGTAATGTCTTCTTTACCAAAACAAATATTGTTCCAAACTGTACATAGCTTCAAGTGGTAGATTAGAGGTGAACCCCTCCAGCAGGTGAGCAAGTGTGTGTTCAGAACATTTGCACCTGTGCATTGAACTACATGCAGACTTGAGTTGTGGGCCCACAAACAGGGGCCCAGTCGCCACTCATAGCAATGGATTCAACAGATCATTAGGCGACATTTCACTGCAAAAGATAGATACAGCCGAGAGTAATGAAGCATCTTTACTCAAGTCATCGACCATTTGCAGTGCGAATGTGTCGATAGTGGGGTATCATTACTTCTGATGAATTTTAAGGATAGAATGTCACCAGTCCAATAAAATTTTGATATAACTCAGTGGCTTGCTCAATTATTCTGGGGATCAATTAGGAGTCAACTACATAGCTGTGTGTCTGGATCTGGATTTTTGCTTAATAAATATGGACGGCAGACAAACCTTTTTTTTGCCTTGGACAGAGGTGGGAAGGGATTTGACCAAGGGGGATAGGATGGAGTCGAGGTATGTGGAAATAAGTTTGTTGGGACATGAACAAGCAGCAACAACGTGTCTGCCATTTTTGTCTTGGACATAGGTGGGTAGGCAGTCAATATCGCTTTCTAATATAGGACTATCGATAGATCTATGACGACCATCATTCTGGAATTATTGAACTTACTGCTTCTAAATTCTCAAACAACCAGAGCAGCATTTGAATTTGTCTCTGAATCAGTGGCTCAGGATTCTGTTTGTTAATCTAGTAATTAAACCAAAAACTGGACACAGTGGCAGGCTTTGAGACATTTTCAAAAGTGATTTAGATGCAGCAGAGAAATCCTTTGGAAATGCGAGGGGTATAGAAATGAACATGATTTAAATGACTCACCAAGGACAACACTGTCTAGCGCCGGCCTTTGTGAAAAGGGAACATTTCTATACACTTGGTCAAGGATTTTTTCTTTGACTTGAGTTATGCTGTCACAGCTTAAGACCTTTACAGGCATAGATTCTCCAGAATCTCGTACAATTACATTCAAAGTCTAGAAAAAAAATAAAAGCAATGTAAAATAAACAAGTCGTTCAGAGTTGAATAATGCTCCACATGCAACATCCTCCTTATTACCACTTATCTGGTTTCGACACAGTGCTCAAGCTTTCTATACTCACAAACACAAGCCTACAGATGTTGGTAGACCAGATGTTGGAATGTGGACCAAACAACAAACTGCTGGAGGAACTCAGCAGGTCAGGCATGGTCAACGTTTTGGGTCAAGACTTTGTATCAGGAAACATCAACAATTCCGTTCTCTCCACAAATGCTCCCTGACACACTGGGTTCCTCTAGCAGTTTATATTTTTCCATAATTTTGTCGGTCACATATCGTGGTCAATAATATAACCACTGTTCATCTTAAATTTAGATTTGATCCTGGAATTAGCCTGTAATCCCCAAAAAATCTGGAAAATGTATGCTCTTTCCAAATGATAACATGTTTGTACTCAATACTTCCACAAAACATTTCGGTAACATTCAGATCCAGGAAATAACTATTAGAAGAAGAGTTTTATTCAATTAGTCTTGTCTTCCTGCAAGTCTACCTATTTCTAAGTAAGTACATCTTTCCTACCCCAATTTGTTTTTTGTGATTGGCGTTTTATTTCTGACCTTCTCTCTGACACTGTTAAAACTGTAATGTTAAGCATAAATTGGAAAAAAACTTTAGGTGACTTATTGACTCCAATATCAATATAATTTAAGTAGCTATTGAATTACATTCACTTTAAGATGTTAACACTTTTCATAAGCAACCTGCATAAACAAAGACGTCTTCAAATTTTAAATGTACTAAACACTCAGTTATCCCAGGGAATACCAAGTCAATCACAGCCTGCTTTCAACTGTTAACATTTGTTGATTTTGCTATTTCAGGGGACCAGAATTCATTGAAGGACTGAAAATTCTGAGTAGAAAAGGTGGAGGAACAAAGGCATCTTCTCTAGATAAAACAGCAGCAGATATATGTTAATAAGCCAATTGTGACACTTACAAGTACATGATATTCGACATCCTCTCCCAAGAGTCCTGTGTCGTTTAGAGTGTATTTGGCCTTTTTCAGTTCTGCATCAACTGGTCCCTTCTCTACTTGGTGTTTCAGCCCTTTGAACAGCCTGTACAGTGGCTCGCCAGCAGAATCCTTAATTTCATAAGTGAAGAACAAAAGCCATTCAGGTTTTGGGATAATATGAACTCATGGGCAGTATAGAAGAATGTATAGTATTTGCGGTTACCTTCAGAAACTGGTATAGGCAGATAGACATCCAGTTGGAAAGCATTCGTTCCACGACAGTTTCACTTCTGGCAGAAAAGAATGGAAAAGCTCACATCTTCATTCTAAACCATTTAACAATTTGGCTTATAATTTATGTGCTCTACTGTGTTCATTTTATCTCCAAAAATATACTTTGTTATACAATTTGCAACACAAAATACAGTATAATCTTATGTCACCATTCACGGCACTGTGGCCTTTTCCCATAGACTTGTTGTGGTGACTGCATCGCGCTTCAGTGTGTAACTCACAATGTTGTGCAGGAAGGAACATCAGATGCTGGTTTTTACCGAAGATAGGTACAAAGTGCTGGAGTAACTCAGTGGGTTAGGCTGCATCTCTGGAGAAAAATGGTGGGTGACATTTCGGGTCGGAACCCTTCTTCAGACCCACAATGTAGTCCTGAACTCGGTGAGTGCCCGTCTGTGGTATTTGGTCATGGAAAGTTCCTTGCAGTGGATGACCAGAGAATGTCATTCAGTGTGCTGATCATTGCACAGCAGTAGTTAGCATTAATCACCACATGTGTCACTGACATCAACTACAACCACACCGTGCCGTGTTACACAATTATTGCAATAAACCTAACGGTTGCAGAATCTCTTCGTAGACCTCCTTGACTGATGGGTGTCAGGGGTTATGGGGAGAAGGCAGGAGAATGGGGTTTGGAGCGAGTGATAGAACAGCCATGATTGAATGGCGGAGCAGAGACGATGGGGCGAATGGCCTAATTCTGTTCCTATCACTTATGACCTTGATCCACTGAGTTCCTCCAGCACTTTGTGTTTTAATCAAGATTCCACCATCTGCAGTTCCTTGTGTCAGTTAAAGACCTGTAACTGCCTTAAAAGAAAAATCAGGAAACATTAAATTGAAGGAAAAAAGGAAGATGCAAATAGTAAATAGCTTTATCCAAGGTAAAAGACAGAAAATGTGATGAAATTGAAATGTTGGCCCAATGCAATGGGAACACCAATCTTGTAAATGAAGAAAGAAGCCAGTTTCAAAAGGTTGAGAGTCCATTCTCTACAATGTGCTCTGGCCACAGATGTCAAAGGAATTGAAACAGATCATTACTGAAAACCAGTGCAGAGGTTCCAGAAGCAATTAACTAAGCAAACAAAACGTTGGCCTTTGTGAAAACACTGAAACTCAACAGGGAGAAAGTGATGTTTCCGGCCGTACAGAGCCGCGCGCACGCTCTGGCCCCAGAGAAGGTGTATTGGCCTCGACAGGTCCTGCCTTAAATTACAAAGGCAGGTTCTTTAATCCTGACAGTTCAGATAACGTTTAACAAGTAAGTGTATTTAGGTGAAGCGCAGGCACTCGCTCACATACCTTCGAAGCATGAGCTTTGGGTTTTTAGCAACATATTGTTCCATGAGCTCCAGGAGTAGTGTCCTCATGATGTCAGTGTAGTATTCAAGCTTTCCATGCAAAGCAATAGTTAGCAAAGATGCAAAATAAACTTTCTCTCTTGCAGAGAAATCTTTCTGGCTCTCAAGTGTGTGAACAAACTATAAAGAAAAAAGAAATGCAAGGGTTTAAGAGTACTATTGTGTTATTATTAAATAAAAAATGAAAGCTACAAATGAATGGCTCAGCAGTAGAGTTGCTGCATTACAGCACTTGCAGAGCCGGAGACCTGGGCCCCGTAGTTCGATCCTGACTACGGGTTCTGTACGGAGCTTGCACATTCTCCCCGTGACCTCATGGGTTTTTTCCGAGGTCTTTGATTTCCTCCCACACTCTAAAGATGTACAGGTGTGTAGGTTAATTGGTTTGGTGGATGTGTAAAAAAATTGTTCCTAGTGTGTGTAGGATAGTGTTAGTGTGCGGGGATCATTGAGTGGTGTGGACTCGGTGGTCCGAAGGGCCTGTTTCTGTGCTGTATCTCTAAACTAAACATAAAACTAAATATACCAAACGTGGTCGCTTGAGGCTTACGACCTCGCGGTGGCCGGTCCCATTTCGATCGGCGGAGGCGTATGGAGTTGTGCGGGGCTGGTCCCAACATCGCGCGGGGCTCCAAAAATCTTGCACTGTCTGAAAATCCCGCGCGACCACGGCCTGTGGGCCCACAGACGCATTGAGGCCGTACGCAGAGCCTTGACGGGCATACACAGTGTCTCGACGTCGTACGCATCGTCTTGACGCCGTACGCAGCTTGACGCCGTACGCAGCGTCTTGACTGCGTAGGCCAAGCGCATAGCATTGCGCGATGACGTCACCGCCTGGCGTGCCATTGCGTGATGACGTCACCGCCCGACGCCGTGCGACGTCCAAATTCAGTCGGCACGCCTCCTGCCCAGCTGATTGGTATGATGTCGGGACCAGCCCCGCACAACTCCATACCCCTGCGCCGTTCAACTTGGGACCGGCTCAAGCGACCACGTTTGGTCGCGCTAGACGCATGCAATCGCATGCTGGTGGAACAGGCCCTTCAGGTTTCCCCAATGTGACAGGTTACAGATTTTACCAGTTTTCAGCAAGTCCTGGAGCAAAAGTAGAGATCAGCCCATGATGCAAGAATGGGCCTTTCGTACTTACGGGAAAACCAGCAAGAAAGCAAATAGTGAAGATGGTTGTGAGCGATTGCAGCAGGATGTGGATCGATTGGCCAGGTGGGCAGAGGAATGGTTGATGGAATTTAATGCAGAGAAGTGTGAGGTGTTGCATTTTGGGATGTCGGACAAGGGCAGGACCTACACAGTGAACGGTGGCCTCTGGGTAGTGTTGTATTTATAGTGGGATTTAGGAGTAGAGGTGCATGGTTCCTTGAAGGTCGAGTCGCAGATAGATAAGGTGATCAAAAAAGCTTTTGGAACTTTGGCCTTCAGCAGTCAGAGTATAGAAGTTGGGAGATTATGTTGCAGTTGTATAAGACATTGGTGAGACTGCATTTATAATATTGTGTTCAGTTCTGGGCACCATGTTGTAATAAGGATATTGTCAAGCTTGAAAGGGTTCAGAAAACATTTACGAGGATGTTGCCAGGACTAGAGGGTGTGAGCTATAGGGAGAGGTTGAGTCGGCTGGGTCTCTATTCCGTGGAGCGCAGGAGGATAAGGGGTGATCTTATAGAGGTGTATAAGATCATGAGAGGAATAGATCGGGTAGATGCACAGAATGTTTTGCCCAGAGAAGGGGAATCGAAGACCAGAGGACATAGGTTCAAAGTGAAGGGAAAAAAATGAATAGGAATCCGAGGGTAACCTTTTTGCACAAAGGGTGGTGGGTGTATGGAACAAGCTACCAGAGGAGGTAGTTGAGGCTGGGACTTTCCCATTGTTTGATAAACAGTTAGACAGATAGATGGATAAGACAGGTTTGGAGGGATATGGACCAAGTGCAGGCAAGTGGGACTAGTGTAGCTGGAACATTGTTGGCCGGTGTGGGCGAGTTGGGCCGAAGGGCCTGTTTCCACACTGTATCACTCTATGACTCTAGTGATGCTTCAATCCTATTTTTAACATTGTGTGTAAGTAGTGAGTGTGGATATAAAAAAGACACAATCATGGAATCAAATCAATTGCAATTCTCATAACAGTGCACAATTTACTACTTCTTTGGTCAACTGCTCGAATTCCAATAAACCAAACACTTAAATTATAATGCAATGAAAGCAAAACAATAACTAAATAATGATACAAAATAATGATACATAATCACATACTTTTTAAAAAGCTCTTATCTTTTGTTTAGGGGATTCTTTAAAGTTGGATATCTATATTATTATTATAAACGTAATCTTTAAGTTAGTTTCCACACTGCTATTTTACGATAGATTTTTAATATTTTAATGATTGATTAAAAGCAGCAAAATTATCCTCATCCTCTGACATATTATCCAATAAACTGTTATTTTTAGGAGTGAAATCATCATCCGGAACGCGGACATTCTGTGGCTTTAAATCAGTTCACCAGTTGAGAGAAAAATGTACAAAATTGGCCACAGGTAATCAAACCACCAGATTTGAAGGTCTGTGGAGGTTTGTGTTTAAATCTATGCCTATCCTATCCCTTTCAGATAATTCAATCTGTGTAGGGCTGGGAACAAGGGCAATTTATCCTGGTCATCGTGCCTTATAGTTGTGTACCTGGTGTCCAGACCAAAGAATAAGATGTTGTGGTGCTAATGGCCTTATGTTTGCGTCCATATAGGAAGCAGCAGGACCTTTACTGTAATGAAAATGCATGGAGACTATGTGATTATGATCTCCATCAAATTTGCTTTCCATTATACCTGGGAACTCAGCACTCCGAGCTGAAACTAGGAGAAAATCTCCTATTTACTCCTGGCTACGTACAGTTTTTTCCCCCGCGTGGTCTGTTACTTTAGAAAGACAAAACAAAAATTGAAGCAGCAGGTCACATGATTCCTTAAGCACACTCCACCATTAAATATCCATATCATTTTATACCTCAACAATTTTTAACCCAATCCCCACATCCGTCCATTTACCTTAACGTCCAGAATTCTAATCCGTCTCAGTCTTGAGCATTCTAAACCTCTTAGCATCCAAAGTGCTGTACACTTCATGGAGGATTATTAGTGGAATAAAGGGAGAACTCCCTCCCACTGACCCGAGGAAAATTTAACCAAAAGGATTGAAATGAAAGAGATTCTATGCCTCGCTTATTGAGGTAATCTGTGTGGGTTTGCACTTCCAGATGGAACAGTACATTTTAATGGGCCCCTTGATATAAGGAATTAAGGCCTTATACTAAGACTCCTTGGTATAAGAAATCACTTTTGTCCTATTTTACAAAAGTTGTTGGTATGACTAAGCCCTTTTAACGCGTCACTGGACCTCCCAAAATTCTGACCTACAACCGAGTTAGTATTGTAAAAGAAGCACCAAAAGGTTATTAAGATGCCAGAACCCAGAAAGACCCCCTTCCAGCCAGGTTGCCTGATACTGTACGAGCCCAGAACCAACATGCTGCATCATCATCATCGTCAAAAACATCAACAGGCACGGTGCCTTACAATGCTATGTACGACAGTGATTAATGAATGGACTCTTGTACAGGCTAGACTTACATGAATCAAGAAAGATTTGCTGTTTAGCAAATTTGAAAATTGATTGAGAGCCTGCTCCACTTTCTGTCTCCTTGCCGTTGGTATGTCCAGTTTACCAGTTATCATCACGTCGTTTTCTCCATCCTTTGATGGCAAGAAGAAGACGCGATCGGTGTATGTCTTATAATCCAAAAAGGGAATGCCAACATCATTTACATCATTTGAATGATCTTCCATTTCAGTCACTAGATCTGAGGAAAAAAGAAGAATTTGTTTTCAAAGGAAAAAAAGAGCTACAGGTTTAGTAGGATAATAATTGAAGTAAATTCTTAAGTAAGCTGCACTTGAATCTCAGTATCTCTACAAATAACGCTGATGCATATTACAAAAGTTAGCAAGGATACACAAGAAATATCTCTTTTCATCGTACTGTTTGTGAATTTACAGAACTTGAGGTCATTTGCATTTTGGAGAAGACTGAAATGATAACATCTAGAGTTTACAGGTTTAAGCCACAAAGATTACATTACATGCCTCCCACTATAAACATCATTGGCTGGTTCAACTATGGTTGCCAGCAAAGGAGGAGCAATCAAGTCACAACCTGTTGATCCACCTGCAATTCCTTCCACTACTTCACTCTATTCTCCAAGGGAAGATTGTGAAGATACTAAAGAAAACAAACGTGGCATATGAGCCAAGGATGGGAATACTGCGGTGACATTATCTCGAACTGCTTATATGATATACAGCATTATATGAGCTTATATGATCATCTGTAGCCAGAGCAATTTTTACCAGTGAATTCTTTCTTGCATCGATCTCTCACACTTTCCTCAAGGCTCTCCAGTTGCAGTTGAATCTTCTTGTACTCTCGTTCTGCTTGTTGACTCTTACGCCTAAAACATTAAGAACCACACTTTACTTAAACCTAATAACATATTCCTTGTTTAAATTTTATTTTATTTACTTTAATAGAATATTGTTCTCTGAACAACTTATTTTTATTTTGCGACTGATCTATTTTATGTTACCAACTTGTTTTCAACTGAAAAACTACAAGGCAGCTCATCTTAAATCAGATTAGATATCAGACACATGAATATTAGAGTCGTATTTCTAAGAGTAGCACTTGGTCACCAAGCTGAAAGTAATTCAACAATAGATTCTGATCAAACTAGATTTGCCATAGAGGGAGTACAGAGAAGGTTCATCAGACTGATTCCTGGGATGTCAGGACTTTCAAATGAAGATAGACTGGATAGACTTGGCTTGTATTCGCAAGAATTTAGAAGATTGAGGGGGGATCTTATAGAAACTTACAAAATTCTTAAGGGGTTGGACAGGCTAGATGCAGGAAGATTGTTCCCGATGTTGGGGAAGTCCAGAACAAGGGGTCACAGATTAAGGATAAGGGGGAAATCTTTTAGGACCGAGATGAGGAAAATGTTTTACACACAGAGAGTGGTGAATCTCTGGAATTCTCTGCCACAGAAGATAGTTGAGGCCAGTTCATTGGCTATATTTAAGAGGGAGTTAGATGTGGCCCTTGTGGCTAAAGGGATCAGGGGGTATGGAGAGAAGGCAGGTACAGGATACCGAGTTGGATGATCAGCCATGATCATATTGAATGGCGGTGCAGATCTCGAAGGGCCGAATACCCTACTCCTGCACCTATTTTCTATGTTTCTATGTCTAGATTAAGTTAGGGTATGAGTATCAACAGCACATCAAGCTCAGACTGCTGCCAGGGATTTATGATGTCTGCTAACAAACAGTGCCCTCCATAACATTTGGGACAAAGACCCATCATTTATTTATTTGCCTAGGTTCTAGGTTACAATTTGAGATTTGTAATAGAAAAAAAATCACATGTGGTTAAAGTGCACATTATCAGATTTTAATAAAGGCCATTTTTTGATTTTGATTTTTTTGTTTTATATATATTTTTTACATCTTGCTTTAGAATGAACCGCCAGCTAATGAGTTTTCAGGCATTTGTTTGAACTTGAGCAGATGGGATGTGTCTATACACTTCAGAATTCATTATGCTACCACCATCAGCAGTTATATCATCAATGAAGATAAGTGAGCCAGCACCTTCAGCAGCCCAGGCCATAACTGCCTAGGTTATGTTTCACAGATGAGGTGGTAAGCTTTGGATCTTGGGCAGTCCCTTCTCTCCTCGATACTTTGCTCTTACTATCACTCTGATATGTTAATCTTCATCTCATCCGTCCACAAGACCTTTTTCCAGAACTGTGGTTGCTCTTTTAAGTACTTCTTGGCAAACTGTGACCTGGCCATCCTATTTTTTCAGCTAACCAGTGGTTTGCATCTTGCAGTATAGCCTCTGTATTTCTGTTCATGAAGTCTTCTGCGGACAGTGGTCATTGACAAATCCATACATGACTCCTGAAGAGCGTTTCTGATCTGTCGGACAAGTGTTTAGGATTTTTTCTTTATTATAGAGCAAATTCATCTGTCATCAGCTGTGGAGGTCTTCCTTGGCCTTTGCGATTAGTAAGCTCACCAGTGCTCTCTTTCTTCTTAATGATGTTCCAAACAATTGATTTTGATAAGCATAAGGTTTGGCTAATGTCTCTAAACAGTTATATTCTTATTTCTCAGTCTCATAATGGCTTCTTAAACTTTCATTGGCACAACTTTGGTCCTCATGTTGATAAAGACAAATAAAAGTTTCCAAAGGTGATGGAAAGACTGGAGGAAAGACCAGGTGCTGAGAGCTCTCTTATACCTGCATTAAGGAGACAATTAAACGCACCTGAGCTATTGCAAATGCCTGTGAAGCCATGTGTCACAAACATTATGGTGCCCTGAAATGGGGGGACTATGTATAAACACTGCTGTAATTTCTACATGGTGAAACAAAAATGTATAAAAATGGCCTTTAATAAAATCTGACAATGTGCATTTTAACCACGTGTGATTTTTTCTATTACAAAACTCAAATTGTGGAGTACAGAGGTAAATAAATAAATGATGGGTCTTTATCCCAAACATTATGGAGGGCACTGTATGGTGCATTAATAATGTAAGTAGCGTTTACTTTTTTTAATTGTTTGTTCACAGCTGGTGAATGTTCAGCGTGTTGACAGCATTCCCATCAGTGAACCAGAAGTTACAGACTTCAAACCTTCATCCAGACCGCCCTAGCATGTTTTGTGGGAGGGAGGTGGGGGCGGCTGGGGATGGGTTAATATTCAGTAGTCATTGTCGCTTTTCCCTGTGAATTCTATGAACAGCACAGTTCCAAAGGACTTTGCACTACAACCATTACTGACAGGTAGAAAGATAGTTTGCGATATGGAATATACAAGTTGCAGACTGTCACCATTTCATCCACCTGCAAATCCTTCCACTACTTCACTCTGTTCTCCAGGGAAGATACAAGTAAAAAAACACACTTGGCAGGTGAGCTGAGGATAAGAAGGCTGATGTGACATGAATGGTGATGGATACACGGAAAGCAAAAATCGGGTAAACATGAACACGTCTTTACAAGTATTTGTTTTAGAAACACTGGGGAAATAGAATTTATATTACATGGCAGGAAATGGCATTTTCCACTCTCTCTCTTGTCATCTTTTTGTACTGTTCCAACACAAGGCTGAACAACAGCTTGTAATCTCTCTATGAGATACAGTGCCCTCCATAATGTTTGGGACAAAGACCCATCATATATTTATTTGCCTCTGTACTCCACAATTTGAGATTTGTAATAGAAAAAAGTCACATTTGGTTAAAGTACACATTGTCAGATTTTAATAAAGGCCCTTTTTATACATTTTGGATTTACCATGCAGAAATGACAGCTGTGTTTATACATAGTCCCCCCATTTCAGGGACCATAATGTTTGGGACACAGAAATGTAATGTAAATTAAAGTAGTCGTGTTTAGTATTTTGTTGCATATCCTTTGCATGCAATGACTGATTGAAGTCTGTGATTCACCAGTTGCTGGGTGTCTTCTCTGGTAATGCTCTGCCAGGCCTGTATTGCAGCCATCTTTAGCTTATACATGTTTTGGGGGCCTGTACCCTTCAGTTTTCTCTTCAGCATATAAAAGGCGTGTTCAATTGTGTTCAGATTGGGTGATTGACTTGGCCACTCAAGAATTTACAATTTTTTAGCTTTGTAAAACTCCTTTGTTGCTTTAACAGTATGTTTGGGATCATTGTCTTGCTGTAGAATGAACCGCCGGCCAATGAGTTTTCAGGCATTTGTTTCAACTTGTGCCGATAGGATGTGTCTATACACTTCAGAATTCATTATGCTAACACCATCAGTACTTGTTCACATTCAATGAAGAAAAGTGAGCCACCACCTTCAGCAGCCATACATGCCCGGGCCATAACACCCCCATCACCGTGTTTCACAGATGAGGTGATATACTTTGGATCTTGGGGAGTTCCTTCTCTCCTCGATACTTTGCTCTTGCCATCACTTTGATATGTTAATCTTCGTCTCATCTGTCCTCAAGACCTTTTTCCAGAACTGTGGTTGCTCTTTTAAGTGCTTCTTGGCAAACTGTAACCTGGCCATCCTATTTTTGCAGCTAACCAGTGGTTTGCATCTTACAGTGTATTTCTGTTCATGAAGTCTTCTGTATTTCTGTATCTCTGTTCATGAAGTCTTCTGCGGACAGTGGTCATTGACAAATCCACACCTGACTCCTGAAGAATGTTTCTGATCTGTCGGACAGGTGCTTGGGGATTTTTCTTTATTATAAAGATAATTCTTCTGTCATCAGCTGTGGAGGTCTTCCTTGGCCTGCCAGTCCCTTTGCGATTAGTAAGCTCACCAATGCTCTCTTTCTTCTTAATGAGTTTCCAAACAGTTGATTTTGGTAAGCCTAAGGTTTGGCTGATGTCTCTAACAGTTGTATTCTTGTTTCTCAGTCTCATAATGGCTTCTTTGACTTTCATTGGCACAACTTTGGTCCTCATGTTGATAAACAGCACTAAAAGTTTCCAAAGGTGATGGAAAGACTGAAGAAAAGACCAGGTGCTGAGAGCTCTCTTATACCTGCATTAAGGAGGCAATTAAACGCACCTGAGCAATTACAAATGCCTGTGAAGCCATGTGTGCCAAACAATATGGTGCCTTGAAATGGGGGGGGGGGGGGGGGGGGGGGGACTATATGTATAAACACTGCTTCTACATGGTGAAACCTAAATGTATAAAAATGGCCTTTAATAAAATGTGACTGTGCACTTTAACCACATGTGATTTTTTTTTCTATTACAAATTTCAAATTGTGGTGTACAGAGGCAAATAAATAAATGATGGGTCTTTGTCCAATACATTATTGAAGGTACTATACATCACAGCTTTCCAAAACTAGACTTCAGCAATTTCAGACACAAAAACCAACATTCACATTTACCAACTATTTGTATTAATTCTGCCTTGCTATTTACAAATCCTCTAAACTACTTTATATACACTTTTGTTTTGCAACATCATCTGTTGACATTTAATGTATCCTATCTTGTACGAGCACAGCATGCCTAGATTCTCCTCGACCCTTTTATTCTGATACCATTTGTCCTTTAAAGCTGTATTTTTCAGCCAGTTTCAACAATATTTTTGTCTCCACAGATTCTGCCTGACATTGAACATTCTAATATTTTCAATTTTTTTCCAGATTTCCACCATTACAGTATTTTTTTCATTTGCATCGTTTGAAATGACAAACAACGTTAGTTTGTAAACTATTAAAAAACTAATGTTTTAGTTACTCAATTCCATTCTGCACTGCTTCTCTCTTGTTGCTCCATGGCATAGAATGAGACGGGATATCAGCTTGCTAATAATGATCAAACCACAGGCCAAACCTATTGATATTCTTAAATAAAACAAAATGTTTGCTGTACCTGTAGCAGTAAACAGACACACCGATAATCAACACCATTGGAATCAGTACAAGTGGCAAAATTAAGCCTAGATTCTGCTCTGCAGGAGTGTCATATTTTATTTTTCCCAGCAGGTATTCACGGTATCCCATTTTAATCTGATGAGAAAAAGACAGCTTCCAGTAATCATTTTATTGCACTTAGCACAATTCGCAAACAAAGTAAAACATCTTATTATTCATTTCTTCAAAGAACTGAAATGGCAATAAAATTGCTTCAATTCTTAATGCAAAAATGCAAAATAAAACAAAGAAAAAAAGAAATAGTTGAGAGCTAGATTTTGAGAGGTCAGCCACATGACCAAACAAACACACAGGGGGAAAAGACTCAGTTGACAGCAGCAATAAATACATTACATTCAAATAGACATAATCCTGCAGCCTTGCCTATAGAAAAAATAACATTTTATTCATTCATTTATTTTTCAGGATCTGTGCTTTGCAGGCAAGACCAGGATCTATTGCCCATCACTGACTTCCCTTCAGAAGTTGCTGGTGAGCCACCTACTTGTGTTTTTGGAGTGTCTAGTTATGTTGGTTATAAAGGTACTCCCAGTGCTGATGGGTAGGGAGTTTCAGGATGTAGACCCACAAAAATATTTCCAAGGTAGGAAATTTGGTGGGGAACTTTAAAATGTTCTCAAGCATCCAAAGCCTTTTCCCTTCTTTGCGGCTGGTGCTGCAAGTTTGGGCTGTGCTACCAGAGGGGCCTTGACATTCCAAATGGTAGATGAACAAATGGTAGCCACTGTGCACCAGTTGTGAAGGGAATGGAGGATGGGAGACTAGTCGTGAATTGCTTTTTCTTGGACAATGGATCAAGCTTTGAATTTTTGAAATTGCACTCATCCAAACAAGTCGAGTATGCCATCATACTCATTTTTTCGTGTAGCTTAGAAATATGGAATGGAAAAAGGGTTTTCAGCCCACCGCGTCAGTGCCAACCGGCGACCCCCATATACTTGCGCTATCCTACGTATTAGGGACAATTTACAATTTTTACCGAAGCCAGTTAATCTACAAACCTGTCCATTTTTGGAGTGTGGGAGGAAACTAGAGCACTGGGAGAAAACCCACACGGTCATGGGGAGAACTTACAAACTCTATCCAGACAGCACCCGTAGGATTGAACCCGGATCTCTCACGCTGCAATGCAGCAGGTTGGGCCGAAGGGCCTGTTTAGACACTGTATGACTATAATCATTGGGTTGCATTTTCGTGCGACAAATGTTACTTGCCACATTAGCCTATGCTTGAATGTTGGCTTGTTATTGCTACATGCAGGCACAAACTGCTTTATTCGTGAAGGAGTTGCAGATGCAACCTAACGTCATGGAATCACAGGCAAACTTCACTAATTCCAGCCTCATGATGGCAGGAAGGTCATTACTGAAGTAGTACACTGCCTCGATGATCTCAGTGATATGGTGCCGCCGTGTGTTATGGCCTCTAACAACCACTTCCTTCTGTGCGAGGCTGACTGCGGCCTTTGGAGTGTTTGCCTTTTGATGCTCCATTGACTTGCTCCTCTTCATCCATCGTGAGCCTGTTGATAATCTTCTTCTATTTCAAATATGTATCCACTTTTCCTGTAACTTTTCCAGTTCTATTCACCCACAACTATTTGCATGGAGTACGTCTCCAGCCAACTGCTCCTCCATTCTCAGCAGCATTTTTGGATCACTGATTCTTGCCACAATAACCAGATTTGTATTTCTCCAGCCACTCTCCAAACCTCTTGAACCTTTCTACCTATTCTTTCAACCTTCTCTACTTTACAATTATCATGTATGTTGGAATGATATTTTTTAAGTTGGTGTTGCTTGTATACTCTATCTACAAAAAAGCAGGTGTACAGCATTGCAAAGTTCATTTCATTTTAAACAATCTAAACAAATTATATTTTCAAGGACACATAGAAACTGGCCTGCCTGTTGAAGGCAGCAATCAAATGTTTGAGATGCTGTTTCCATCCAGGTACAAGTAGTATCATAGTTGGTCAGCATTAAATCCCGTTAACCTACACCAATTCCAGGAGCGTGTACTTGTCCAACCTGAATCATCAGACAAACATTTGGAATACCAATTCCACTGGAACATCTTCTATCACTGGTACAGTGACTTCTTTGGCCTGTTACAATTTAATAACCTTAACTTGAAATGAATTATCATAAGAAGTGAAAATACATACAACAAATTCTGGAAGATCTGAATTCAGGTCCCTTTTTACCCTCTTGGGTGGTGGTTGTTTTTCTGGGGGTGTACACACAAAATCATTCAGAGAAAGAGTAGTAACTTTACATTCTTCCTCTCCAATGTAGGCTTTCACCTCTTCTGCTGTCATTGCATCATTGAGACGAGTTCCCTAAAACATCAAGCAACGGGAAAATTTGTTGAGGGACAAGAAGCAACGTTTATGCAAGCGGTTCTTGAGCCATGCTCAGAAATTGTCCACCCTTATTTTACAACTTTTGTGCAGAACATGCCTCATTGGAAATTCTCCCACAATATGTGGGGATGAGTCAAGATGGATTAAATATACAAAACTAAGTCCCAACTAAATGCACACACTTCCTTTATCTTTCTTATGATGCCATGAGGGCAGGGCGTTTCATTAATATATTTACATCAGACCACCACAATGTAATTGAATGTAGACACAAGGACCAGCAAGTCTGAAAAGGGGCCTGACTCAAAACATCACCTGTCAATGTCCTCGAGAGAGAGAGAGAGAGAGAGACGGTGCCTGACCCGCTGAGTTACTTCAGTACTTTGTAATTAACAATGTAGTTGAATTTTATTGCCACTATGCAGGTTTACCAGGGGTCAGGAAACTGGGTAGGAGCTACCAGCTCTACAAGTATCCAACACTCCCCTGTGGGTTATGAAGAGGAAGCTATTGGTTTGCATCCTGCTCATTGTGTAATCTACCCACTGCCCTTTTTCGTTCTGATTATTGGAGCTCTTTCAAAGTGCTTCCTGATGGTGGGTTTCCTCTTCAGCCACAAGTCTGGCTGTCAATTGGATTGACTTTTGAGCGTGAAACAGACCAAATAAAGTTATCATTCTGCATTCCTAGTTGCAAGTAATGCATCCTGGTAAAGAAATGAATTTCTGATTGCAAAGTGCTGATTGCAAAGCTGCTGCCTCACAGCTCCAGCAACCAGAGTGCAATCTTGTGTAGTTTGCATGTTCTACTTGCAGCCATGAGGGTCTCCCCTGGGTGTTTTTTGGTTACTTACTACATCCCAGACATTGGGGGGGTGGGGGATCAGTAGATTAATTGACCACTCTAAATTGTTCCCAATGTGTTGGTGAATGTTATGATCAGCTGGGAGACATTGACAGGAATATGGGGAGAAAAATAGCAAGACCAGCATAGGATTTGTGCAAATGGTTGCTTCATAGTCTGTGTGACAATGGTGGGCTAAAGGGCCAATTTCTGTGCTGTATGACCCTGTATCTCTTCAAATTACATCAATAGACAAATTAGATTATGTGCACTAGAAAAGGAGAAGGATTGCTTGCAATGAATAGCAGGAGGCATTCGACTACGAAACTCGGTGGGTAAAAGAATAGAACGCCTTCATTTAAATCAAAATTCTTACAGACATGAAAGATCCTGTCAGCGTCTCACTGTCAATGAACCGATTTTGAAAACCTCTTGTAGTGTATGCTGCCATGGCAATAACTTGCAGAGAGAGGTCTCATAAATAATAATGAAAATGACCAATTATTCAGCTTTGTTGCTGCTGGCTGCATCATGAATATCTGCCAGAACGCAGCTCATTGCCTTTCCTCAACAAAAATCAATTGTTTTTAACAAAATGGGCAAACTTGCTATAATATTCCATCCATTTGACAGCAATTTTTCTAACACAGCACAAAGTCAATGTTGTACCACAGCGTTAAGACAAATCAAAGCTCAATACCCTTGTTCCAATTATTCATTACGTTTAATTTTCAAAAATGAGACTGAATAATATGACAGGATAAGCTGAATTAGAAAATGAAATGGTTATAATTAAACAAAGGTGTCAGAAACAGTGCGGCTGATTTTTTAGAATGGTTTTCTGATCCCCGTTGGTTGAGCAGATTGTCAGTACCAACCAACTTTCAGTGTGCTGATCCTACCCGGTTTTGTACTCAGATTGCAATGATGTACCACACACAAATTTCAGGCTCAAATTAGGGAATGTCTGGACGTTAATTCTTCCATCACCCTGTGCAAGTGAATCAAATTACTAGCAATGACTAGTAGGTATAAATTTCAAGCGTTGGAAAGACTGTTTAGGTAGCAAAAATGTCCGGAACAATAAAAGCAAAGTCATCAATCTATTTCATGCAATAGATGCACTGGGGTGATATAGTATTTCAAATACGGATATGAAAACAATGAAAGTAAAGAATGGGTAAGTAATGAACTGGCGAAAAGTGTCTGTGCCTGCAACCTGTGGGTGCCTCACATTGCAACAAGTTGTGACAGGCATGAAAGTACTTGAATATATGATGGAACTGACCACTGCTGCAATTAACAGTGTTAGCACTAGAATGCATGTTGATCTCATTTACACAAGACATTGTAGTATTATCGATCTGTTTATCTGCTCTGCTGACTTAATGTTTGAGTTGCCACTTCTGTGTGAACATTGCCGGGGAGATGCCCTCATCTGATACCCCCTTAACATATTGACAATCTTGTACTATATGATTCTTTTAAAAAAAATTCTGAAACAGCAGTCAGCTTTAGGCACCCATTTTAACAGGTTGATTGGAATACCGGAAAATTGTGTGGATATTTGACGTCCACAACTGAGGACCAACTTTGGTAAAATTCAATTGAAAACTCACAGAAATGTCTGCTGCGAATCCATAACCAAACTTGAAATTTGGATGAGCTAAATGTATGGCGATCTGATAAATTAACCTCCATCTATTTCAGATAAAATAAGTCTATTTAGCATTCTGTAATTGAATGAAACTAAATTGGAAAATCTTTATCAGTAAACTGGGAGTATGAATCAGTGCAAAACACAATACATAAGAAGAAAGATTCCATTGTAATGTAAACACAGATTCAGAACACATTTGAGCTCAACCACTCACCGCCAAGATGATTGATGCCTGCTTGAGAACAAGAATTCCATTTGGAAAAGGATTAAAGTGTGGATCCTCAACATATTGAAAGTTAAAACTTTTATTTAAATTGTCTAATATGATGAAGAATAATGGTTTCATCTGATTCGCAGGAGGTGAGGGGAAGATGAGCATTGTGCTGTTGGAATTATTCATTGCTTCCCTTTCATTCTGCAAGAGAAAAAGTAATGTTTTTCTTCCACACACTATCCGTAGCATTGACAATACATATGGCAGTGAAGAAAAATAAAATATTTCCATTGAATTGGCAGAGTATATTTGTTTTTTTTCATTTTGTCACAGAAGCAAAGCTCAGCAATACTGTGACAATATCAAATAAACACACCAGGTTCAGCTGAATCAAACACTATTGATGGTTTGACCTTTGCCCATTTTTCCACAGATACAAGCACTCCATCAGTTCTAATTCTGTCAGACTGACTGCCTTAAATCAATCAATCTATAAATATTTAACATTTTCAGTTATATGTGTATAACGAGTGGAGACAGAATCAGATTTAATTCATGCTGCTTTTCCGATAAGGTACCAGAAATTTATGGACACATTACAATCTGCAAAGCCTTACTCCAAGATCTCCACACCCTACTCCGCACCTAAAGTAGGCGGTGTTAATTATAGACTAGCCCTTTGCTTACAGCTCCAAAGGTCTGGGTTCAATCCTGACTACAGGTGCTGTCTGTATGGAGTTTGTACATTCTCCCTGTGACCACATGCGCTTTCTGGGTGCTGTTTCCTCTCACACTCCAAAGACATACAGGGTTGTATGAGAAGGAACTGCAGATGGTGGTTTAAAAACGAAGATAAACACAAAAAGCTGGAGTACCTCAGCGGGACAGGCAGCATCTCTGGAGAGATGGAATGGGTGACGTTTTGGGTTTTGTGTCTATCTTCGGTTTAAACCAGCATCTGCAGTTCTTTCATACACAATGAACTTTTATCTTGCAACTTAATTGTTGGTAAGGCACCCTACCGAATGCCTTCAGGAAGCCCAATGATCTATAAATCTCGACCCGAAACGTCACCCATTCCTTCTATCCAGAGGTGCTGCCTGTCCTGCAGAGTTACTCCAGCTTTTTGTGTGTATCATACAGGTTTTTAGGTTAGTTGGCTTTGGTAAAATTGTAAATGGTCCCTAATGTGTAGGATAGTGCTAGTGTACGGGGTGAACGCTGTTCGGAGCGGACTTGGTGGGCAGAAGAACTTGTTTTGTGCTGTATCTCTAAAGTCCAAAGTCTTTAAAGTCTAAAGAGAGGCAAATGAGTACAGATCTGACACATAGGATGTTAATTTTCTCATGTACCACCACATTGGCCTGAAAACCAAGATTGTAACAACATGCAGCAGCCAGCTGATTGGCCCTCTTTACTGTTATGGTGCAGCCCGAGCAGTGAAGCTGCACAAGGTATGGGAGAATTCCGAGCAAACCTTTCATCACCAGGCTACCAGTTTCTTGCTAAAAAAAAAAGTGAACAACATTTGAAATCTAATGGGGACTGTGTGTCCATTTATCTGCTTGAATCAACTATTAGGTGAGTTATTAGATGGATTGTTCAATTGAATCTGTTGTAAGTCTTCAGTTACAATTTCAAAAAGAAATAAACACAATGTGCTCAGAGTATGCAAAACCCATTTCTCCACGTTCTTAAGTCCTAAATATTTAATAGACCAGAAGATAAACTGCACTTTGTTTGGATACAGAATGACTATTTCTCTGGCCCACACAGGTTTATCGCCTCTCTGCAGTACTTCAGTGCTCCACAGCACACAATAGTTCAAATGATTTATCTGTTTCCATGCGACTAACATTCAAACACCTCCCACTCTCACTCCCCTTACTAATTTTCTTTGCAAAGGGTTTAAATTTGCTGCTAAATTATATCTAATTTGATATGGTATAACAAAATTCTACGTATAACAAAAATTGCTCCTTAATGGTAATTTGTTCTGGTGTACAACGCAAGTACTGAGAGCGGCACGGTGGTCCAGCAGCACTAGTGCCCCATGTCGCGGGTTCGGTCTTGACTACGGGTGCTTGTCTTAAAGAAGTTTGTACGTTCTCCCCATGGCCTGTGAGGGTTTTCTCCGAGATCTTCGGTTTCCCCCCCCACACTCCAAATATGTACAGGGTTGTCGGTTAATTGACTTGGTATAAATGTAAATTGTCCCTGGTGTATGTAGGGTAGTGTTAATATGCAGGGATTGCTGGTCAGTGTGGACTTGGTGGACCAAAAGGCCTGTTCCCGCACTTCATCTCTAAATTAAAGATTGGGAGGATTACTACACAGTGTTCTGATATGCATCTGAACATCTTTCTCTTCACAAGCCCAGAGTCTATTTAGGAATACTGATGCCCAACATTGCACTAATCGTAGCGTCACCTAAAACTTCTTGAACACGTAGACGTCATTTTTTTCCAAACAGAATGTATTGCCAGATTAAATCTATCCATGTAATCTGGATGACACAAAAATAATCATCCCCATGATATAGGAATCTAAGAAAGTGAAACAATTTAATGCTGACAAGAGACTGTGGATGAAGTGTCTCGACCCATAACATCGACTGCCCATTTCCCTCCACAGATCTGCACAGTTGCTCCAGTTTGTTTTCTGCTTATTTTTAATACTGCCCATTTGCAACACACCATGTGGCAATGTATTAATAAAAAAACAATACCTTATCGACAAGAGCTCCATGTTCCCACACTTCTATTCTCATAATGCGTTTTTGTACAGCGTCAAATCGTTGTCCAAACACTGTGATATATCGGCCCCCACTACACGAAGAAAAAATAATTTAAATAATGCAATCTTACATATATTGCTTAATATTTAGTTTAAAAGCGGTGAATATTTATGTGAGAGACTTACATAAGTGCATAAAATGTGAAAATGGCATGACTGGGTTTGATCTTAAAGAATAAGGAGAACAATTTCAATAAAAGCAGATAGATTCATGGAGAGATGGACAATATTTTTTGATTGTGAACAATAGCAAAATAGATATTCATCTTCAAGGAAAACAATTGATAAATGTTAAGGACTAAAATGAAACCATGGTCTTTTACATAAATAAATTGTAGATCTACTGCAATTGTAGAAATTGCAATGGTTTAACATTCTCCATTATTATTTAAACAACCAACTCAGCTTGTCCTTTCACCGTTTGAGTGAGGGAAATAAAAGGTTCAAAAATTCAGGTCATGTCTGTAATAGGAAAGATGATGTTAAGCTGGAAAGGGTGCAGGGAAGTTGACAAGGATGTTGCCAGGACTCGTAGACCTCAGCAATAAGGTTGAGCGAGCTCGGACTCTATTCCTTGGAGTGCAGGAGGATGAGGGGTGATCTTATAGAGGTGTACAAAATCATGAGAGGTGTAGATCGGGTAGGAGCACAGAGTCTCTTGCACAAAGTAGGGGAATCGAGAACCAGAGGATGTAGGTTTAAGATTGGATGGGAAAGATATAATAGGAACCTGAAGGGTAGCGTTTTCCACACAAAGGATGGTAGGTGTATGGAACAAGCTGGCAGAGTGGTAGATGAAGCAGATACTATCGCAAGAAACATTTAGTCTGGTACATGGATAGGACAGGTTTAGAATGATATGGGCCAAATGCAGGCAGGTGGAACGGATGTAGAGGCACATATTGGTGGGTATGGGCAAGTTGGGCAAAATAGCCTGTTTCCATGCTGTATGACATCTGTTATGAAATGCATCTTTCTCTCTCTCTCTCTCTCTCTCCCTATGTATAAATACACACACACACACGTTGCATTGGGGGAAACGTGTGAGTTGTCGAAACGGTTTGCGTTGGGGCAACGGGTGAGTGGTGGAATATTGCGTTGGGGGAACAGGGCCCAATGTCCCACTTTGTCTAGTAATATCCTAAACGCTGCCCAACCCACATAACCCATCAGTAATATCCAGCTGAACTTTAGATCGCATTAGACAATCTAAAAACACTGAAATAAAAACTAATGATCAATGATAACCATGAAACTACTGTATCACAAAAAAACGACCTACTTTATCAATATACAGTAACAATAGTAAACCATCACCCTTATCTGGTCTGACTTGTATGCAACTCAAAACTCAAAGACATGAGCCAAATGGTGTAGCAAACTCCGTGGATTATCACCTTGTCGTGGTGGAGAAGCTTGTGTGGTCCTGAGATCCTCAGAGCGATGTCGTCTGGAGCTTTGCTCCTGGTAGGGCCACCCATGGTGGTAAGGTCGAGGGGGAGGTCTCTGACAGAGCAATTCAATCAAGACCTCAACGGTGGAACAGGCGGAAGACAATGGCTGACTTTAGTGGAGCATCACAACGACTGGGAAAGCAGATGAAGACTGCAGCAGGAAAGGGTCTCCGGTTGTCTTGGACTCCATGCCACTGGATCCTGACCACTCTCAACCCCAACCCACCACTCTCAACCCCAACCCCAACCCACCACTCTCAACCCTAACCCACCACTCTCAGACATGATATTCACAGCATGCCAATTCAAGGAAAAATTCCGAGAAGAAAGGCAGCCTTTGTACATGGCCTTCGTAGACCTGACAAAGGCATTTGACGCGATACACCGTCAGGCTCTTTGGAGCATATTATCAAGGTACGGTTGTCATGACAAGTACATCAGAATATTGAGGCTTCTACATGAAGGCATTTCAGCAACTACGCTCTGTCCGAGCACTTCACTGTGGAAACGAGGGTCAAACAGGGATGCATCATCGCACCCACCTGGTTTGTCATCTTCATTGCTGCCATACTTCACCTCATTGGTGAAGAGCTGCCACAGGGGATCCCAATCCTCTACAGAACTGACGGTGGGCTCTTCAACCTTAATAAGTTGAAGGCCAAGAGCAAAGTCAGTAACACCGCCATCATGGAGCTTCAGTACGCGGACGACTGCGCCATTGTAGCACACTCTGCAGAAGACCTCCAGGGCATCCTGAATGCCTTTGCCAAGGCATACAGAGCCATGGGCTTAGCCTTAAATATCAAGAAGACCCAGGTCCTACATCAACCTCCACCCAACCAGCCGTCTACCCAGCCCACTATAAAAGTGGATGGCACCACTCTTGAAAACGTTAACCACTTCCCCTACCTTGGCAGCATTCTTTCCTCGAAAGCTGACATCGACTCTGAGGTCAACCATCGCCTGACTGGTGCCAGCGCAGCATAGGCCAGACTCAGGAAAAGAGTCTTTGAAGACCGAGACCTAAAGGCTCAAACAAAACTGCTGGTCTACGGAGCCGTTGTCGTCTCCACCTTGTTGTATGGAGCCGATTCATGGACCACCTACAGCAGGCACCTGAGAGCCCTGGAACAATATCATCAAAGATCCTTACAAAAGATTCTGAGGATCAGCTGTGAAGGCAAACTCACCCACATCAGCGTTCTGGAGGAAGCCAACATGGCCAGCATCACCACCACAATGATGTAGCACCAACTTTGATGGACTGGCATGTCCAACACACGTCTCCCAAAACAAATCCTGTACTCTCAATTGAAGGAAGGTTGGCTAGTCCCCAGCGGGCCAAAGAAACGCGTCAAGAACACCATCAAGAACAGTCTGAATAAATTCCACATCACATCGAGCAACTAAGAGCACATTGCACTGGACAGGTGCTCCTGGAGGAAAGCTGTGCAGGAAGGAGCTGCACATCACGAAATGGAGCTACACCGTGCCCTAGAGACAAAGCGATAGCTCGACGACCACCATCCATCGCCAGTCTCCACTGCCCACGTTGCACCAAGGTTTGTGTGGATCGCGGATCGGCCTCTACAGACATCTGCAGACCTACAAGTAGACGACACTATGGAGAGTAGACAGTCATATTCATTTCGACTGACTGCCGATGATGATGGTAGCAAACTACTCAAATGGCATCATGCTGTTGTGATAAACTAAAACCTAATTTGCTCTGATCTCTTCAGTTAGAAACATGTAATTTTATAGCAGATGAGGCAGCCACTTGGCCCACCGTACCTGAATCAGTTCTGTGGCAGTTAACCAGTTATTTTAATTCCCATGCAGTTTTTCATTGTATTTCCGATTTTTAAGAAGATTATAAAAAGGTCGGTACGGAAATTACCAGGTTCTCTCCAAACATAAGAAGAGCTGACATAGTGTTGGTGCAATAAATCCCAGCATCTGTACAACCGGCCCTGCTGTCAAGCCACTGACAACAGCAGTTAATGCAGCTGTTGCACAGCTCAAGTGACTTGGCTTCAGTCCTGACCTTGGTTGCTGTCCATGTGGAGTTTGCATGTTCTCCCAATGACCACGTGATATTCACCACATAAGGCCATAAGTGATAGTAGAATTAGGCCATTCGGCCCATCAAGTCTACCCCGCTATTCAATCATTGCTGATCTATCTAATCCCATTCTCCTGCCTTCTCCCCGTAACCTCTGACATCTGCACTAATCAAAAATCTATCTATGCCTGCCTTCAAAATATCCACTGACGGCCTCCGCAGCCTTCTGTGGCAAAGAATTCCATAGATTCACCACCCTCTGCATAAAGACATTTCCCCTCATCTCCTTCCTAAAAGAACGTCCATGCTCCCATTTCCTCCCAAAGATGGGCTGCAAGTTATCCCCAGTGTTGGTGGGCGGCAGAAGAATTTGTGGAGAGTTTGTGGACATCTGTGAGGGAATTAATTCAGGAAAATAAAATTTTGGGAGAATGGGAATGATGGGAATGTTCCAAGTGCCGGAATAGATTGAACATGCCAGGACAAATGAAACAAAAATGTTTTGAATTTATGAATGTAGACGGCACTTACCTGAATATGCTTTTTGTTGGCTTAACTTCATCAATTGTTGGGTCGGGGACATAGGAAAATTTATTACTCTGAATTTCCTTTTTGGATTTGTTCCCATAATGTACGTAGACTGGGACGATCATAGCTTGAGAAGTTGCACTATTATAGGGGCCTGTGATGCAGATCAAGCTCTTATCAAATGTTGTCCTGTAGAAAACAAAAATAAGCATCAGGAGAATTTTAACCAATACTTCACACACTCAATCCAGCATATTTTAATGAGGAAGCGGAAAAGGGACACATGAAGAACTTGAAATCAACTCATTTATATCAAAATGGCTCTCAATAAACTCTACCAACAAATACAAGTTGAAACTCTTGACATCTCAAATGAGATTTGAAGTAACTCACATGATTAAATAAAACATAGGAAATGTGTCACAAGGAAACAGGTCCAATTTAGTTTAGTGTTGTTTCGAGATACAGCACGGAAACAGGCCCTTCGGCCCACTGGGTCTGAGCCGACCAGCGATCCCTGCACACTAACACTATCCTACACCCACTAGGGACAATTTTTACAATTACACCAAGCCAGCTAACCTACAAACTGTACGTCTTTGGAGTATGGGAGGAAACCGAAGATCTTGGAAAAACCCACGCAGGTCACGGGGAGAACGTACAAACTCCGCACAGACAGCACCCGTAGTCAGGATCGAACCGGCGCTGCATTCACTGTAAGGCAGCAACTCTACCGTGACCGCCCTATTACACAGCACATTGTGTATAACCAAGATATCTGAAGGCACATCTTAATCACTTGCATGCAGCAGCTAATCAGTGTAACTGCAGAGGTCTGCCAATGTTGTAATAGGAACATTTAGCCCTTGTTTGCTAAGTAGACGAGATGCAATTTGAAATTAGTAACAAATGTTGTATGTGGACAACAATCAGAAAGATAGCAACCTAAAAATTGATATTAATTGTCCCAGTCGTCTGAAGACTCAAATGCTTCAACAAACTTGTAGACTACCTCCCATTTACCCCTCTGAATGTCAGCTCATCGATAACACAGCAGGCCCTCCCCTACAACTCACCTAATCTCATTCACCTGTCATTTCTGTGACTTGTCCATGTTCAGGGGGCTCTAAGTTAAGCAGCCGCTCTTATTCAAACAGCAGCTCTGGCTTTTGTCCTCCTGAGGTCAAATCCCTTCCCAGCTCAAAGCTGTCACAACTGCCACAATGTTTTATTTTGCAGTCCTTCCCCAAGATCAATGTTTTGTTCCACTTACAGAGTGCATTGAATCTGGCCAAGCATCACTTTTACATCCTCTTGCTTTCCAGTGTTTAGATTATCTCCGGTGATTGTTAGACTGGTTCCTCCAGCATGTATCCCTCGTGATGGACTTATAGCTAAAGGCTTAGGCTCCTGAACAATTGTAAAAAACCAAAAGGTTAGCTGTATTACGTATTTGGAAATTCATAGCAAATGGCGTCAAGTTTGGAAAAGGGGAAATACAACGGGATCTGGGGGTCCTTGTTCATCAGGCTATGAAAGTAAGCATGCAGGTACAGCAGGCAGTGAAGAAAGTGAATGGCCTTTATAACAAGAGGAGTCAAGTATAGGAGCAAAGAGGTCCTTCTGCAGTTATACAGGGCCCCAGCGAGACCACACCTTCATTTTGTTCAGTTTGGGTCCCCTAAATTGAGGAAGGACATTCTTGCTATTGAGGGACTGCAGTGTAGGTTTACAAGGTTAATTCCTGGGATGGTGGGACTGTCATATGCTGAGAGAATGGAGCAGCTGGGTTTGTACACTCTGGAGTTTAGAAGGATGAGAGGGTACCTTATTGAAACATATAAGATTGTTAAGGGTTTGGACATGCTAGAGGCAGGAAACATGTTCCCGATGTTGGGGGATCCAGGGGCCGCAGTCTAAGAGTAAGGGTAAGCCATTTGGAATGGAGACGAGGAAACACTTTTTCTCACAGAGAGTTGTGAGTCTGTGGAATTCTCTGCCCCAGAGGGCGGTGGAGGCCGATTCTCTGGATACTTTCAAGAGAGAGCTAGATAGGGCTCTTAAAGATAGCGGAGTCAGTGGGTATGGGGAGAAGGCTGGAACGGGGTGCTGAATGGGGATGATCAGCCATGATCACATTGAATGGCGATGCTGGCTCGAAGGGCCGAATGGCCTACTCCTGCCACTATTGTATATTGTCTATTCAGTGTTCTCTGTGCGGCTTCGTTAAGCAAGTTGACAAATGTTTCTTTTTTTCCAAATATTATTTTTTCTTAGAATACATCTTATAAAGTTAGCATTAAGTACATTTTTTTATTGTTGAAATATTGGATAAAAAATTGTTTTTTCAATTTAAGAATGTAAAAAGGAGTTATGAGACCAAAGTTCCAGTAAAATTCAGTGGCCAGTGAATACTCACAGTGTATGTGAACTTCATAGCAGACATTCCCACTTTGTTATTATTTGTCACAATGCGAACCAAATGACTTTGTGGTTCAGCAACGTTACCTAATTTACAAACAACCCTGCAAATATAGTTAAATGAAAAAATCTTTTAACTCATCAATTTGAATCCTTGAAAATAAAAGCAGAATCAATCAAAGTTGAATTGTATGTGAGCGATTCCCATCCCCTAAATCAGGGACCTTGACACATTTCTGTTGCCATCCATCTCAATAATCATTGTGCTTCAAGAGATAGGAGATTGGAGGCTAACAGAGATAGGATTTGGGAGGCAACCAGACAGAAATTGTAATTTTTTTGAATCGTACTGTTCAAAGTGTCTCAACAGCTCTTTAAAATAAATGTTTGAAATTACAGTTGTATATGGAACACTTGTGTTACAATGCTGTAACACAATAGTTTCATACTGTTGACTCCTGCGAACAGTAGACCTGTAGAGAACAGAATAAGGACCAGGGTCTAAAGAGTCAAGTATTACCTCTGCTTTCTGGCTTCTACAGTATTATTCCTGATCACCAAGCCTTTCTGCCAGCTGATATGAAAAGGAGAAGGGACGGTTCTGCAGATTGTGCAAGAAGGAACTGCAGATGCTGGTTTAACCGAAGATAGACACAAAAAGCTGGAGTAACTCAGCAGGACAGGACCCATTCCTTCTCTCCAGTGATGCTCCCTGTCTCGCTGAGTTACTGCAGCTTTTTGTGCCTATCTTCGGTTCTGCGGATTGCTGGGAACTGCTCAAAAGCCCACAGCTGGGGCAACTGGCGTGGCAATCTGTCAAATGAAGCAGAAGCTACAAAAGTGCTCAAGGAGCGCATGGAACTACCCCAGTTGGATCTGGTCCATATGTTGTCTGTCAAAGGCGCAAGTCAGAAAGTATAGTTGGAAAGAGAAGTTGGAAAGAGAAAATCTGGAGCAAATCCTGGCAACAGCAAGAGATGGGAAGTTCAGGAAAATGGTGACTAACAGCGACAAAAAAAATTCTGAAACAAATTTGCAAAGGATATTTTTTTTAAATCTACAAATATATTGGGAAAAACAAGGAACAATATGGACCTTTCAGTTCTTAGTTTGGTTTAGTTTATTATTGCCTCGTGTACCAAGGTACAGTGAAATGTTTTTTGCTGCGTGCCATCCAGCCAGACAAGACTATACACGATTACAATCAACCTGTCCACAATTTACAGATAAAGGATACAACATTTAGTGCAATAACAGTGACATTGTAAGGAAGTTAAAGAAATTATGAACACATTGAATGATAAGTCTGCATTAATTTTTGCATCAAAGGAAGAGGTAAACATTCCAGGCATATTGAAGAAACTAATAAGAAATCCAGGACCAGTCTTGCCTTTCCTTCCGCTAGCTGTCTATGCAGTGATGACAGATAGATCTTCCACAATCTCAACACACAAAGTAAAATGCTATGGAAAATAGCCAAACCAACACTAAATGCTTTTGTTGAACCTAAAATGGTAGAGAAGTCACAAGGACCATCTGAAAAGATCATCTGTAAAGATAATTTTTGACTGAAACAGTATGTTGATACTGGACATTGTACCATGGAGCAAGAACACCTCGGCCATTGGATCACCACAGCCAGTTAGAACCAGAAAAGACTATCTATTAACTTAAGTATCCCAAGGACTTTATGCCAAAGTAATTCATGTAAAGACTGTATAGATTTTTAAAGTTCTAGTATCTTGAAGACCACCAGGGACGCCAGGGAGATGGCTGCCCTGCCACCAGTCTGTTCATATTTTCTTTCTTTTTGTTATTTTTTTAGTGTGTTAAAAGTTTGTTTTAATGTTCTTCTGTTTGTTTTATGTGGTGGGAGGGGGGAGGGGATCGGGGGAGGGGATTAGGGGAAACTTTTTTTCAAGCTTCTACCTTCCTGGAGATGTGATCAATTTTTCAGATCACTTTCTCCAGGCTCTGTGGCCTACCATCGATGGAGCTGGAAGCCTCCTCGGGCTGTCATGAGCCACACCGCAGGGCGCGGACTTAACATCAGAGCTGATCCCTTGTCTGGGATCGCTCCCATCGCGACCACCGCGAAATTACCAACAAGGGCTCGCAGTCTTGGGTGAGGCTAGTCGGGAGCTCCAACGTCGCGGAAGGCTCGACCAGCCCCGACGCAAGGTTAGATCACCCGGCTGACATCCCCCCGATGTGGGAGCTTGATCGCCTCGACGTGGAGGGCCCGAACGCCGCCGGCTATGGGAGTCAAGATCATCCCATCAACGGGGGCTCGAGGCCCTCGACCGAGGAAGAACAAAGGAAGAGACTTGAACTTTATTTCGCCTTCCACCACAGTGAGGAATGTGTACGAGTCACTGTGGTGGATGTTCATGTTAAAATGTGTTTTTTGAGTGATCTGTTGCTTTTAACTGTATAACTGACCTGGCCAATGAAATTCCTCGCATGTTGCAAAACATACTTGGCGAATAAAGTGTGATTCTGATTCTGATTCTGATATATCAAGGAGATTCTAAGAGAAGAGCAACATGGAGGTGAACTTTTTAAAGAAAATCAGAGGCTGCGAACAAACTTTCCTGATATTTCTTTCTTTCTTCATTATTGTATTGAGCTGATAAAGCTTTATCTTTATTTATCTTTGGAAGCAGATTATTATTCTCCGAGCAGTGTAATTAAGAAATGCAGGCTTTCAAGACAATTAACAGTCTGATAAATTAACAAAATTTAATTACATCCACTGCACCACAATCTATAATTAGGGAAAAAAAAATTACGACCATTGAAGATCTATTTCCAATCTAAAAACCTTATTTTGATAAATAAGTACAATTTTGCCACTGACATAGCTCAGTGAAAGTACAGTTAAGAACAGGCTGTTGAAAGAGGTCATTTTCAAACATGAATGGGTGAGCAAACACTGTCATATTTAGTAATTAAATCATAGTAGTAACCCATTATTTTTTATGCAATATTTTAATGCGATTGTTGCTCATAAATAACGATAATTTTTGACATACCTGACAGAAGTGTCATATTTTTCTTGGATTTGAATGCAAGAAGAGTTTCCAACTTTGATCTCTTTGATATCATCAGAGCGTCTTCCAATATTTGAGCCTGTAATGGTCAGGAGAATTCCTCCTTCGAGTGGTCCATTTACTGGGTCCAACTGAATAAGGGAAGAATTAATTCATAGGTTAACTCTGTGCATGCAGTTTTGATTTTTCTTTCAAAAGGCTGATCGTTCTCCATATATAATTTGACAATAAAAATAAAGATGACCAGACATTTAATCAAAACACCTTCACAGGGCCCAGTGTTTTATGAAGTTTTTCCTTTTTTAAATGGTTTACCTATTAAAACTGTTCAATTGTTTACATAAAATGCACATTTGAATGTGGACCTTTTTTACTGTGAATAATTGACTGCTCATAATGTTATAGTGATGTCTCAAACAGTTTCTAATTCGGAGAAAATGATACGAAGGGAGGTTACGTACCTGCAAGATAGTTGGGGCTGGACAATCATCCGTATTTTTAACCGGAACTTCGCAAAGCTTTCCAAAAACACATTTTTTTGTACTCTTACACCAAACACACATGTATTCTTGCTCTGCACTGAGGCATAGACTGCAGTCGGTGTTGCTGTATCCACAATTGTAGAGAGTCACTGAAATTAAAATAAGTTTTAATAATATAAACCAGAATGTGTTTGTCTATCCATGTATGGTAGCTATTCATGAAAATTAATTCCAATTTACACAGACAATTAGCGTAAAGATTAATGATTGCCAGGCAAATCAAGCAATATACAAATGATGGTTTTGTTCAAAACTCTTCCCTGCCTTGAAGTTTATTTAAGTAACCATTATTCTGGGAAGAGCAAAGAATTGATTACCAAGGGACTTGATTCATCCTTTCTACACTCACTTTCAAGACATATTTCAGTGCTTCTAAATATATTACAACATATTCAACCTGAAACCTAGCTCAATTTCTTAACTAAACAAGCAAATATGCACTGACAGCCCGTTTCTAATCCCAGTTTGGCTGCTGTGGCAGAAATTGCCTAAAAATTGATTGAAGAATCCTAGAACTAAGTCATGATCCTCATTCAAGATTCAAGAGAGTTTATTGTCATGTGTCCCAGATAAGACAATGAAATTATTGCTTTGCTTGAGCACAACAGAATATTGTATAAATAAATACAGAACAGATCAGTGTGTCCATACACCATTGAATATATATACACACACACACATATATGGACATATGGAAGAGGTCAACTTTAAAACAAATGAACACTGCTATTGTATACGTTTTGGGACAGAAAGGTCTATTTGCATCTCCCTTTTAAACTGCCCCACAGAAAACAGAAGAATAATGAAAATATGTGTTCTTTATTTCACTGACTAATCTGCATGTTTTATTAGAAACCAAAAACTGTTATCCTAATCTCAGATAGGAATGAAGAAAACAAAGCTCTGAAAGATGTTGGGTGTGTAGACATCAAAATCAAGTTGAGCAAAATGTAAAGTGATGAAGAACTTAGAAGCTCAAGCAGTATCTGTGGATAGAACGGGCAGGTGACATTTCAAGTTGGGACTGTTCCTCCTTCTACCGACCCCGAAATGTCACCTGTCTAATCCCTCCACAGACGCTGCCTGACCTGTTGAGTTCCTCCAGCGCTTTGTGTTATGCTCAATCTGCAGTTCCTGTTTCTTCAAAAGCAAACTGGCAAACATTTTCTGGAGTAGGTGAGTGAGAAAATAATTTTCAGAAATACATTAAATGTTAGAGCTGGTTCCAAACTTAATAGTGGCCTCCCATATTGCACCATGTTCTTAAATTTAATTTTCCAATTTCTGAGACTAAAATATCCCTCACTTACCATCCAGTCTACTGTCAATCGTCTTTCCATCTGCTCGCACAGAGAAACGAAGGGTAAGGGTTTCATTTTTATCAGAGGAAAGCTACAAGAGAAATGTTTTGAACAATTAACAATTTTAGCAAAGAGTTTAATTAAAACTCAACAAACTCCTGAATGAAATCCCTTTGGTGGCAAGTGCAGGTTTTATTTGGTTTATCCTTGCTTGCCGTGAGAAAACAAGGTTTTGGGAGCAGGAGTGGCTTATTGGCGTGTGTAAAGCGGGAGAGAAGAGAATTACAGACAGGTAAACTAACCCCACATTGTGACTAGATTCGGACTGGAAAAACAATTATCTAATCCTATCTGATAACCACATGTGCAGACTCGAAATTCAGCCTAAAATTTGTCAAGGAATCAGGGATACAGAAGTTTACATTTGCCAAAGAATATTTGCACAGGTTTTTTTTAAAGCATCCAGGATTTCCCAAGCATTGGATGGCATTCAATGTTCAAACCCAAGCGCTGTGAGCCAGACTCCTGATGTCAGTTGTACGTTGCTGGGAGGTGATCAGTCATGCACAAGGGGCGTTGTTGTGAGGGGGCCATAAATTTGAGAAACAAAGCTTGAGCTTAATCAACACAGTAATTAATGTTTATTGAATAACTCATCACTGCCGCACAGTATGTCAATTCTCCTTAAAATAAAACTCTAATAGACTTTCTGCTCCAGTATCAATATATAAAAATGTAAGTACTTAATAAATAACATAATTACATTATATGGGCAGCCTTCCAAACCACCACAGCTAATACAGCTGCCTCTCTCATGTAACTGGACAGATATTCATGCATTAATAATTTATCTCTGCTGTCTGGAAGGTAGCATATATTATGCTGGAATTTAATACGTTACTCCAGAAAAGCTTTGGAGCATCACTCATGGGAATAAAATTAATTTATTTGCTAAATTAAAGTAATGAGCAGAAAGCTTTCACCAAAATACATCAGTCAATATTAAAAATAACATACATGAATATTATAATTCAGAGTTATGGCATATTCAATGGATCCAATGCCATCTTCTACCACTGAAATATCCACTTAGATTATGGGCAGTGCATGGATTTCTGGCTGAAAACTAGATCACCAAGCTTCCTGCCAAAGTGGGTTTTGAGTCTGAAGCAATGGATTGGACAGTTCTAATTTCTACCCTAGAAATTGCAGCTGTAAAGTAACCTTTCTCTTGACTTAAGGATACATTCATTCCTCTTACACTTAACAATGTTACCATATATTTTAATGAGGCTTATGAATTTTAAAAGGGCCGAGGAGAAAATGAATCGTTTGACAGCTATAAAAATAAATATAAATTGAAACAGCAAGTCACAGAAGTGTGGGAAGAAAATGGTTATAGAAGGAAAGGATTTCAATCTCACGAATATTATCTGAGATTGCCTTAGTTAGAAAAGCATAGAGGGAATGGAAATTTTGAAGAAGAGCTTTTTGAGTCAGTGCATATATAGCCCGAAGGGGCAGTCTTGCACCTAATCCTAACTTTGTAAGTTATGGAAAGGTTCTTAAAGGCTCTTAAAGGTTTGGACAGGCTAGATGCAGAAAAAAAAATCCCAATGTTGAGGGAATACAGAACTAGGGGTCACAGTTTAAGAATAAGGGGTAGGCCATTTTAGGACTGAGATGAGGAAAAAACTTCTTCACCCAGAGGGTTGTGAATTTGTGGAATTCTCTGCCACAGAAGGCAGTGGAGGCCAATTCTCTGGATGTTTTCAAGAGAGAGTTAGATTTAGCTCTTAGGGCTAAAGGAATCAGGCATGGAAATCGATATCAAAACATGGGGGGGGGGACACAATTTCTTGGAGGCTGCATGTGCGTGCATGCACACACACACACGCGTACACACACATATGCGCATGCACGCGAGGCTTCGGCCGTGGGCCCTGTGGATGGCAACATGGGATGACCTAGTTGGTGACCGACTCCAAACTCTAGCAACAGCAGCCTCGTCCGCCTCAAATCGTGGGGCTTCAATCAACCCGTTCACAGGGCCTTTCATCGCCCGGCGGGGGTTACAACATCGGGAGTCTCGATCGCCTCAACGCAACAATTTGACCGCTGGGCGGTGGAATATCCCGCGACCGGCCGCACTGGGCAATGAAAAGTCCTGCAAACGGGCCGATTCCTACTACTGCACCTATTTTCTATGCTCAACTGTTGTCCAGAAATTAAGGTGCTGAACACGTTGATTTCAATATCATTGAGCAGAATCTGGGAGATGCTACTTGCAGGCAAATCTCCATCCAGCAAGTCGTAGTCTTCTAACAGTGAAATAATGAGTGTTCTGAGCCAATTTGTTCCTGTGAAGCTGAAAGGTAGGAAAGGCAAATGCAGCAAATCCTGTATGTCATAAATATTGATTAAAAAAAAGGAAGCATGTGGTGCACTGAAAACAAGCAAGGTCTTTCAGAGAAAATATGTAGGGGCTACTTAAAAACTAAATTAAGGGGGCAAAGAGTTGCGAGGAAATATGTTTGACAGATGAGATTAAGGAAAATCCTTTGACAGCCATAGGAGTGAGGTTAACCAGGGAAAAGGCCAATCTGTGCATGGTTCCAGAGGACATGGGTGGTTTGAAAAATCTGAGCTGGAAGCACAAAGCAGACTTACTTAGTCAGAGAGACTGGCTGCCGACCCATCTTCCCATGCCTGCTTTCTCTCCCGTCAAACCTATTGCTGTGATCCTCTTCCACACTCTGTTTCTGATCAATTCCGACACAAATAGTTGAGATGATGAACCGTTCGCAGCAACAGACTGTCTGTACCAAATATTTTGAGGGGCATAGATAGATTGGATATCGAGGAACTTTTCCCCATAACTGAGAAGTCTAAAACCAGAGGGCAAAAGATTAAGACAAGGGGCAAGAAGGGATTGGACTGGTTGCAATGTGTAATGCATTAACCAAGGAGGTGGAAGTGACAGGTACTTACACAACAGAAAAAAGTACTTGCACGAGCACTTGCATAGTCAGGCAGAGCAGGCTATGAAATAAGTGCTGGTAAATGGAATTAGTGCAGATGAACACTTGATGGTCGGCAATGGCATGGCAGAAGAATTTGTATGAACTAATTATTACATAGATGATATTGCAAAAGTAATTAATCCACCCAAAGGGTTGTGGAGTTCTTAATATCATTATTATTAGCTGCAAGCTTTAAAAAAAAAAATACACAAAATAAATCATATAACATAGTAAGAAGCACATTTAATTGAATTACTAACCTTAATCCCATCACTGGAAAACTCATTGAATGATTTGTCCTTCACAACATAGGGGTATTCTTTGGAATCGACAGTAATTACTAGGTTCAATTTCTTCCCCTGTATGCAGCAAACATATGAAAAGTGAATTGATTAATTCAGGACAGCAAGCATGGTTTATACACAGCAGATCGTGCCTTACTAATGTGACTGAGTTTTCAGAGGGGATGACAAAGTTGATCGATGAGGGTAGGGCAGCGGATGTTGTCTACATGGGTTTTAGCAAGGCATTTGATACATTTCCTGGTAGGCTGATCCAGAAGATTATGATGCACAGGATGAACAGCGTTTTCCTTCTTTGTGTTTTTAGGTTGTTGTAAAATGTACGTTTTAGTTTTTCTTTTGTTTTGAATTATGTGAAGGGGGGTGGGCGGGGGAAACTTTCTTTATCCCTTTCCTCGACGGAGATGCAACTTATTCTGTGTCGTATCTCAGTCTACACTGTAGCCTAACGTAGTGGAGCTGGCGGCCTCTTTCTGGGACCTCGGGAGCTCCACGCCGTGAGAGCTTCTACTGCCCCTGACGTGGGAGCTTCGATCGACCCGGCTGCAGGAGCTTCAATCACCCCAACTGTGGATGGTTCGACTCCCCCGACCGCGAGAGGAAAGGAGGATAGAAGATAAGACTTTATGGCCTTCCAACTCAGTGGGGAATGTGGAGGAGCCATTGTGGTGGATGTTTATGTCAATTTTTCATGTAGTTGTGTGTATTGTTGCTTTTTTTAATGACTGTATGGCAAACCAAATTACCCGTATGTTGCAAAACATATTTGTCTAATAAATTACGATTATTATGATTATGGTATGGATTCAGAACTGGCACACTGATAGAAAGAGTGTTTTAGTGGAAAGACAATAATAAGGCTGGATGTCTGGGACCAGTGGATTTCTGCAGAGATCTGTGCTGGTACCTCTGTTGTTTGCGATATATATATGATTTGGAAGTTAAGGTAGACAGGTTTGTTGGCAAGTTTGCAGTGTGACACCACCAAGATTGCTGTGATTGCCGACTTTGAGGTAGACTGTCAAATTATATAGTGGATGTAGATCAGTTACAGAAATGTCCGGAGAAATGACAGATGGTGTATAATTTGAGGAAGTCTGAGGTGTTGCACTTTTGGAGGTTTGGATGCAAGGGGAAAATGTGCAATTAAAGGCATGACCTTGAACAGCATTGATGTGCACAGGGGTCGTGGTGTCCAACTCCATTATATGTATGGAGTAGATAGAGGGGTGAAGGAGGCATATAGTGCATTCAGAAAGTATTCAGACCCCTTCACTTTTTCCACATTTTGTTATGTTATAGCCTTACTCTAAAATTGATTAAATTCTTTTTTTTTATCATCAATCTACACACAATACCTCATAATAAAAAAGTGAAAATAAGTGATTCGACATTTTTACAAAGTAATTAAAAAGAAATAACTGAAATATTACATTTACATAAGTATTCAATCATAAGAGTTCAATCCTGGTTTCATCAGACCAGCGAACCTTGTTTCTCATGCCTTTTGGCAAACTCCAAGGGGGCTTGTCTCAGTTTCCATCTGGCCACTCTACCATTAAGGCCTGATTAGTGGTGTGCTGCAGATATAGTTGTCCTTCTGGAAGGTTCTCCCATCTCCACAGAGGAACTCTTGAGCTCTGTCAGAGTGACCATCGGGTTTGTGGTCACCTCCCTGACCAAGGCCCTTCTCCCCCGATTGCTCAGTCTGGCCGGGAGGCCAGCTCTATGAAGAGTCCTGGTGGTTCCAAAGTTCTTCCATATAAGAATTACGGAGGCCACTGTGTTCTTCAGGATCTGCAATGCTGCACAAATTGTTTTATACCCTTCCCCAGATCTGTGTCTCGACACAATCCTGTCTCGGAGGTCTACAGACAATTTCTTCATCTTCATGGCTTGGTTTTTGCTCTGACATGCACTGTCAACTGTGGGATCTTATATAGACAGGTGTGTGCCTTTCCAAATCATGTCAAATCAATTTAATTGACCACTGGTGGACTCCAATCGAGTTGTAGAAACATCTCAAGGATAATCAATGGAAACAGGATGAACCTAAGCTCAATTTTGAGTGTCATAGCAAAGGGTCTGAATACTAACGTAAATTTGATATTTCAGTTATTTATTTTTTATAACTTTGCAAAAATGTCTAAACACCTGTTTTCGCTTCTTCATTCTAGGGGATTGTGTGAATTTAATCCATTTTAAAATAAGGTAACAAAATGCGGAAAAAGTGAAGTGGTTTGAATACTTTCTGAATGCACTGCAAATATGCCTGTCTGGTCGGGGCATTGAGTATAAGAGCCACAGTCACGATGCAGATTTATAGAACTTTGGTAAGACCACATTTGGAATATTGTGTGCAGTTCAGATTGTGCCATTACAGGAAGGATGAGGAGGCTTTGGAGAGGGTGTAGAGATGGTTTACCAGAATTATGCCTAGATTAGGGGGTAACGTGAGAGGGGCAAAGTTTAAAGGAGTTGAGCGGGACTTTTTTTTCCACACAAAGAGTAGTGAGTGCCTGGGACACAAAGCCAGGGTTGGTGGTAGAGGCCGATGGAATAGTGGCATTTGAAAGACTTTTAGATAACAACATTAAGATATTTTTAGATATGCAGTGAATGGAGGAATATGGATTAAGTGCAGGCAGATAAGAGTTGGCTTTGGATTCATGTTTGGCACAGATATTGTGGGCTGTCCTGGTTTGTGTTCTATGTTTAGACTTACCCGATAGAAATCAACATTTTTCCCTTTAAATGTAATGCTGTTCGTAACATTCACTGAAATGAACAGTGGTGAAGGATTTCCAAATTGTGGACACATATGAGCCTAGAAACAAACCATAACTTTAATGACTTACATGCAAAATACTACTTTTATTATAAATCATCAATCTAACAACAAAAACAAATAAAATCCTTAACAAATACAGAACTGCTGACCAGGCCCTGAGGAAGGGTCCCTGACCAAAGTGTTAAATTCCAATTAAACTTCCCTTCAGTTCTATTCAATTAAAATTTCTTACATATTGATAGTGCTTTTTTAATTGGGGGAGTATCTGAACCAGCAAGCTTCATTTAGATTAAATAATGAAAAAACAAGGAACTGGAAGCAGTCAGGTTCCATTTTAGAAAGATTATTTACAATCTGACACAAAACAAAGATCAGGTCAAGAGTCAAGAGTGTTTTATTGTCATATATGTCCCGGATGGGACAATGAAATTCTTACTTGCTGCAGCACAACAGAATACGTGAGTATGTAAACATTGTACATTAAAAAAAGAAAAAAGAAAAAGTTAAATAAATAACAAAAATAGTGCAAATAACAAATAATAATATAGTCTTTTGCAGTTCAGAGCTCAGAGCTTTTTCATTGTTGTATTTAATAGCCCGATGGCTGTGGGGAAGAGCTGTTCCTGAACCTGGGCGTTACAGTTTTCAGGTTCCTGTACCTTCTTCCTAATGGCAATGGTGAGATGGGTGTGTGGCCAGGATGGTGTGGGTCCTTGATGATTTTGGCTGCCTTTTTGAGGCAGCGACTACGATAGATCCCTTCGACGGTGGGGAGGTCAAAGCCGGTGATGGACTGGGCAGTGGTCACAACATTTTGTAGTCTTTTTTGCTCCTGGACGTTCAAGTTGCCAAACCAGGCCATGATGCAACCAGTCAGAATGCTCTCTATCGTGCACCTGTAGAAGTTTAGGAGAATCATCGGAATCTCCGTAAACTTCTCAGGAAGTAGAGTTGCTGATGTGCCTTCTTTACAATTGCATTGGTGTGCTGGGTCCAGGAAAGATCTTCTGATATATGCACGCCCACGAATTTGAAGTTATTGACCCTTTCAGGATTATGGGTCCTCATCCTTCTCCTACCAAAGTTCACAATCAGTTCCTTGGTCTTACTGATGTTGAAAGCCAGGTTGTTGTGCTGGCACCATTTGGTCAGTCGGTCGATCTCACTTCTATATTCTGACTCATCCCCATCTGTGATTCGTCCAACCACAGGGGTGTCTTCGGCGAACTTGATGATGGAGTTCGTACTATGACCGGCTACGCAGTCATGGATATAGGGTGAGTAAAGCAGGGGGAGCTGTGCACGCAGCCTTGAGGTACTCCGGGACTAATTGTTACTGAGGATGAAGTGGTTCCTCCAATTCGAACAGACTGTGGTCTGTGGATGAGGAAGTCGAGGATCCAATTGCAGAGGGATGTGCAGAGGCCCAGTTCCGTGAGCTTGGTAACCAGCTTGGAAGGAATGATAGTATTAAATGCCGAGCTGTGGTCTAAAAACAACAGGGTAACGTAGGTGTTTTATTGTCCAAGTGGTCCAGTGCGGAGTGGAGAGCCAGTGAAATTGCATCCTCCGTTGTCCTGTAGTGGCGGTATGTGAACTGTGGTTGGTCGGGGTTCTTGTCGAGGTAGGAGCTGATGTGCGCCATAACCAACCTCTCAAAGCACTTCATCACCACAGACATTAGTGCCACTGGTCGATAGTCATTGAGTCACGTCACCTTACTCTTCTTAGGCACTGGTATAATTGATGTCCTCTTAAAGCAGGTGGGAACCGCAGACCTCAGAAGTGAGAGATTGCAAATGTCTGCAAAAACTCCCGCCGGTTGGTCTGCACAGGTTTTGAGAACTCGACCGGGTATACCATCAGGTCCAGGTGCTTTCTGAGGGTTCACCCCCTGAAGGATCTTCTGACGTCGGCCTCGGTGACTGTGACTGTAACACCGTCAGGGCGAATAGGAGCTCGGGAAGGCACATCTTTGTTCTCCCTATTGAACTGTGTGTAGAACACATTGAGCTGTGCAGCAAAATGTGGAAATCCCCCCCTTCCCTGCTGCCTAAAATAGATACAGTACCCTCCATAATGTTTGGGACAAAGACCCATCATTTATTTAATTGCCTCTGTACTCCACGATTTGAAATTTGTAATAGGAAAAAAAAATCACATGTGGTTAAAGTGCACATTGTCAGATTTTAATAAAAGCCATTTTTATACATATTGGTTTCACCATGTAGAAATTACAGCTGTGTTTATACATAGTCCCCCCATTTCAGGGAACCATAATGTTTGTGACACAGCAATGTCATGTAAATGAAAGTAGTCATGTTTAGTATTTTGTTGCATATCCTTTGCACACAATTGCTTGAAGCCTGTGATTCGCTGACAGGCCTGTATTGCAGCCATCTTTAGCTTCAGGTTTTCGTGAGTTTCAAACAATGTAACAGCAATTAAAGGAGGGAGATTCAGTGGACTCAGCAGGTTATCAGCAAGTGTTATAACTTTATTGTACTCTGAAAGCTGTGGCTTGCCTCTGAGAACCTTGCTAATTTTTATCCTACCTCAAGATCAAATTGACCCTCAGCACTCACTTTCTCGGCTCACACATAAGCAACGATTTTGTTAAAGTGACCAGCTCACACCACTGTGGATTAATGTCTTTAGATGAGAAGGCATTAATTCAACTCCATGCAATTGATGTATAAATAATTTCCTTTTTTTAAATACTTTAAATAAGCACTTCACTTGGAATCATAAATAGTTTAAGCATGATGCAATCTCCCGTGGCATTAAATATGGAAAGTCAAATATGCAAGATCAACGTGATTGTACATACAGCAAGGTCAAAGGCAGGAGAGTTAATAGGATCAAGGTGCACAGTTGTAATTCAGTTGCTACCTCAATGTTTCGTTCCTGATATTTTTATTTAAATTCAATATTTGCATTTTTTTTTAAACTTTGTGAATGCATTATTCTCAAATGATGTAATCCCACCCAGAAGCCAATAGTTGCACTGGAGCACCACTATTGGGTTGTTTTAATTTTAGTCAAGTTTACAGTTCTGTTTCAAATCAGGCACTGGAATTTAGAATGGAGAAAATTAATAGGCAGAACATAGATGATATATTTCTAAATATTAACATAGAGTGCACAGAAAATAACCTACATATCCCCAATGTATTTTTCTAATTTTACATTTTAGTTATTTCTCTATACCATAAAATTTCTGCAATATCCAGAACCTGCTCATTAGGAATATCTGCAAGTATTCAACTGCAATAAGAAAACATTAGTGCTTTCATGAAATATGTGGCTAGTTTCAGGCCACAAAGCTAAAACAACACTGACCGGATCTGTTCAGAATTAGCAAATAAAACTCTTTAACAGTGTGTGATTTTGGTGCAAAGCAATGAAAAGCTAATGGTGGCAATTTGCTATACACTTTATTGTACTCTGAAAGCTGTGACTTCCCTCTCAGAACCTTGCTAATTTTTATCCGACCTCAAGATCAAATTGAGCCTCATCACTCACTTTCTCGGCTCAAACATAAGCAATGAATTTGTTAAAGTGACCAGCTCACACCACTGTGGATTAATGTCTTTACATGAGAAGGCATTCATTCAACTGCATGCAATTGATGTATAAATAATTTCTTTTTTTTAAATACTTTAAATAAGCGCTGTACACACATCTCTTATTACAGATCTATTTAGTCATTTTGCTTTGTAGTTCACTGGGAATATTTAATATTTTGCTACATATCCCTGTTAACCATGACAGGATCTCAAATTACAGACTTTGTTATCAGTTGGTCAAACATTACTTTGATTGGTCTGTACATTTTGTTGTTTTCATCTCAGCAGTTTGGACAATAAACCAATTCTTACCATTTTACTTTGAATAATATTTGATTGGCCTGCATTGCCACTACCATCTTTACATTTGTGTTCTGAAATATCCCAATTACAGGTCCACTTGTTCCCCACACAGGAATCACACCTAAACAGTAAACATGTGCATGTTTATTATTACATCACAACATGATCAAGTCCCTGGTTAAAATTATTATTTCCTAATCTGAAGCTTCTACAGTAAAACATAAGGAATATTAAATTTAATTGTCACCATATAGCAAATTAGATTAAGCAGCATTACATGGAGAAATAATATCCTAGCAAACGTTGTCACATTGTTTATTGCTACAACAACATGAAATTACGAATGAAATAAATTCAAACTACTCTGACTTTACATAAACTGAAATTGAGCAATATGGTTGACTCTTAATTTTGTCTCCTTCTTTCAAAGGAATCATGCATGAACTATGTGTTGACATTGCTACCACCCCATCTATGAAAATAAACTGAAATAAATATTTACCCTCTTGAAGAACCAATGAAAATAAATGAATGCTGTATAACAAATTAAACAGGTTTCGTGACTAAAGTATGCTCCTGCATAATGGTGATATAAATCTGCAACAGTGGCCGTACCATTCTATAATTAATATACCTACTTTTCTAATGTCTTTCAATATGCTATTTACTGACAAGAATGTAATCAATTTAGTTAGATGTCTGAATCAATACCAGTACTTCCGATGAGAAATAGACAAGTAACCAATTATCATCACCAAAGACAGCCATCAACTTGTATGTGAGGCATCAAACTTCAAACTGAACATTTCTTTTTTTTTGTTAAAGGACTACTGACAGTTACTCATTTCTTTCTAATTCCCCCACAGCTCCCCCTCCTTCCCAATCAATCCTCAGCAGCAACTTGCAAAACTAAAAGGGCAAGAAAGAATGGAAAAGAAGCAAATAATTACTTGATAGTAAACGTATTTTTCCAACAAGCGTCAAGGTTAACATCTAGTATTCCCTAAAACACATACTGTTGAATGAAAAACTAATGCACACCTGACAGATTCCTTTAAAATAATACACAAATCTTAACTGGTGCTGTCAATCACTTTAGAAAGAAAAATTGCTTACGGAATATTTGGAAACAATTTCATGGCAGCATTGCAGTCATAAAATGAATAAAGTATTCTTGTGAAAGCTACTTCTTTTCCTCCGCTCACATACATCAGTTTTACTTCAACATCAACATAATCTACAAAGAAGAGAACACATTAATATCTTCAATTGTATGTTAAGCTCTGCATTGAAACAACAATCCACAACCTTGCTTTTAAGTTGGAGAGAAGAATTATGTTTTATGAGACAATAGAGGGAATCAAATATCATGAGTTGGTTTTTTTCAGTTCTAGGTTAAACCATTGAACATTTCTCAACTAATGTTTAGGTGACATCTCAATGAACAGACTCATTGAGGAATCAACCAAAGTTCAGAAGATTTACATGCTCAATGGGAACAATAATGGGGCTGTCCCACTGTACGAGCTAATTCAAGAGTTCTCCCGAGTTTCCTCTGATTCGAACTTGGTGAATTACGGTAATAGCCGCTCGTAGGTACTCGGGACTCTCGTGGACATTTGAAGAATCTTCACTAGTCTTCCCGAGCTTACCGCGTTTCCCAAGTACCCGAGTTAGCGTTATGAGCCGCTAAGAAACGTCCCGAGCTCCGACGTACCCGCTACGTACCTGGGATATTCCTGGGATGTCAGGACTTTCATATGAAGAAAGACTGGATAGACTCGGTTTGTACTCGCTAGAATTTAGAAGATTGAGGAGGGATCTTATAGAAACTTACAAAATTCTTAAGGGGTTGGACAGGCGACATGCAGGAAGATTGTTCCCGATGTTGGGGAAGTCCAGAACAAGGGGTCACAGTTTAAGGATAAGGGGGAAATCTTTTAGGACTGAGATAAGGAAAACATTTTTCACAGAGAGAGCGGTGAATCTCTGGAATTCTCTGCAACAGAAGGTAGTTGAGGCCAGTTCATTGGCTATATTTAAGAGGGAGTTAGATGTGGCCCTTGTGGCTAAAGGGAGCAGGGGGTATGGAGGTACAGGATACCGAGTTGGATGATCAGCCATGATCATATTGAATGGCGGTGCAGGCTCGAAGGGCCGAATGGCCTACTCCTGCACCTATTTTCTATGTCTATGTTTCTATGTACATTCTACGTGCTTCCACGAGTTTGATTTTTTTTTCAACTCGGGAGAGCTCTTGAATTAGCTCGTACAGTGGGACAGGACCATAAGGGCAAGAGTAAATGCAATCTATATTGAAATAGCAAAAGGGAATGGGATATAGACTGATTAGCAAAAATAGAGACATCAAACTGACGTACTTCAATCAAAATTCTAATCTATTTCTACAGATCAAGAGTGAATTTTCAAACAAAACTTTGTACTTTAACAATGGCAGCTCCTGTAATTTTTGCCCATGTAACAACTGTGACAAATAATATTTTCTGTACATTCTGCTGTCATCATAAATATTGCTATTGTGGCATTGAGTTTAAAAAACACACATTTGATTCCCTGTTATGTCAATTGTACAAGATAGAATCAAGTACAAGTAACAATAGTTCACTAATATCTGAGTGCTAACTCAGATAGGAGTCTTAAAAACAGGTTAGCAAAGCAAGCCAGAGTTCATTTTCAGTATTGTGGCATTGATTTTGTTGAGCTTCTGTTACATGGTCTCACTACTTAGCAAGGATCTAAGTATTTCTTAATTGTGTGCATAAACTAAACTTTTGCAACTGCTTCATAGTACATTAGCTGAGGACATTTCCTTATAACTACATTGAAACAAGTGTAGAGTAAATTTGATGAGTTTTACTTTTTTTTTAAATCAGCCTTGGTAATATGTATTTATTATATCAAAATTCAGAATTATAATGTCCCAAACATATTTTGATTAGGGAGGTTCCTTCAACAAATATATCCTTCAGTGTGAGAACTCACCTTGACCTGGGGGTGTAGCAATAATTGTGTCCACACGTGGAAACAGACAGGTAACAGAATCTGTTGTGTTGGTTGTTTCAACTCTTTCATTATTGAAATAACACTCAATGATGTCATTGCTTGTTAAAGCAGGGAACGGGTCAACTTTCAGTTGTACCTGATTTTATTAAAAAGATAAATTGATTATTACATTTAAATTATTTTGCATTATTTATAAATTATCCTAATACATAAATATCAAAACAGAATTCCTCAATTTTAATTCAAAGGCATTATTGTCTGTTAATTGCAAACCACATTTTAAAGTCATAAACATATGGAAAAACGTATGTAAAATTATTTGGAGGAACAGCAACTCTCTTCAACAGATGGTCAGAATAAATGCGTTGTTCAAAAATATATTCATCATTGTTACAATTTTCTTTAGTGTAATAGACTAATCATCACACAAAAAATTATCACAGGAAAAATGGACAGCTATCAAACATTCTCGGTATTAATTTAGAAATATAACATTTGGAATTTTTAATACAATCATACAAACAGATTGACAGTATTAATCATTACTTCAGAACCACCAACCCAACAGTAAAACTTTGAACTACATACCAGGCCTCCTTCATTTCGACTCATGTTCTGAGGATAAGCACTAATGACTGCCACACATCTTTTGTCCAGACTCCACAGCCAATGGTCTTTTTCACCAGCTTTGGGACAGTCCGACTTCCTTGAACATCTGATAAGATATGTGATAGACATTGGTTCATCCATTGGTCTAAACACATGCTGAAATGCTTTGGTTATATATGGCCTTGGCAATACTGCATTTGAAATACCACATACAAGTACTGGTCTCCTTATTCAAGGGAGTTCATGGAATATTTACCAGACTAATACCAGGGTGGCTAGGTTGCCTTACAAGAACATATTAAATAGGCTAGACGTGTCTACTAATGGTTAAAAAATTGAGAGGGGATGTGTTTTGAATTTGCAAGATTTGAGAGATTTTGACAGGGTGGAAGGGAAAAGGTTGTTTCCACTCATGGGAGAATCTAAAACTGTGGTCACGATGAATAAGTGGTCATCTGTTTAAGACAAATATGAGGCAAAAATCTTTCCTCGGAGGTTAAAAAGATGTTGGAAATCTTCTTCAAAGGCTGGTTGGAGTAGTGTTTGAATATTTTTAATACAGAAGCATATAGATAAGGGGATACAAGATTAATGTAGGTAGATAAGAATGTGGAGTTGAGGATAAAATCAAATTAGTTGTGATCTTATTAAATTACAGAAGAGGCTCGAGGAGCCAAGTTGGCTACACATGCTCGTAATTTGTGTATTCATGAATGGAAATTATATTTGTTATGATGTGCTTTGAATTCTGTCATCTTATAATTTTTGCCATGCTGGACTCAAGACTGAGACAGATATTTTCCTGGGCTTTAAAACCAGGAAAACATTCTCCCTTGAACATTTGTCACTTATATTCTCTGGCAGTCTCTAGCATGTGTCTAAACATTTATCCCCTTTAATTTATTCACTCTTGGTATTGCAGGTGCTGGTTTTCTCCATTAAAAAAATAATCTGACATTTAGGTTAAATAACTGCACATGATTCCGCCATTTATGGACATTTAAATATCAAGTATTCAAAAGAATAAATATTTCATTTCCAATATATACAAATATTATTAATGGATTCTGCAGGAAATTTTGAACATTTCCTTTGTTAAATGTTGAGAGTTTCCTTCAGAATCCATTTGACAGCAAATTCTGTAAAGAAATTCATTTTAAATTTTGTGTCATTGATGCCCCGAAAAGAGAATGCAAATTTAAAACAGGAAACTACAAATATGCCAGTAACAGTTATCAGTTAGTTAATCTTGCTTTTACTCAACAATTCCAAATGTAAGGCAAAGAATTTACTGGGCACGAGATGGTATCAGAGTTGATTCATAAAGACAATAATAAGGACCACAGACTCCCAGCCCATCCACTCATCATTCCAGAAAAGCTGAATTAAAAGGGGCATAATTTCTGAAATGTTGTGGATATGATAAAGCAGATGTAAGCAGGCAGCTTAATTTTCAGTTTATAAACTAAAATTAAAAACTAAGCCTCAGCCATGGCAGAATATTGGGAAGAAAACGTATTCCCATCTGTCACACCACATATTAAGTAAGGCTTATGAACAAAAACAACTTAACAGGATAGTGAAGACAGCCAGTAGGATCATTGGTGCTCCACTCCCTTTCCTGTTGGAGATCTATCAGAAGCGCAGCATCCGCAGAGATTAAGGACCCCTATCACCCATCACACCATATCTTCTCCATTCTGCCATCTGGGAAGAGGTACAGGAGCATCAGCTGCAGAACCAGCAGGATGCTACACAGCTTCTTCCCACAGGCAATACAACTGGTTAACAGACTGTGTCCCCTCCCCATACATCATACACCAACACATCTAACCTCGTCCATACTTTGACAGCTAGCCACTGTCCGGTCCGAATGTCTGTTTTTAGTTCAATTTTAAAGACTATTTTAGATAAGTTAATTTTAAAGTTGTGTGTATTTATTCTGTTTGTATTAACTGCACTGATAGGAATTGATTGAGAAACATGTTTTTGTTTCCTCTGTGTATGTAAGTACTCAGTGAAAATGACATTAAAGTAAATACTGAATACTGGTGAAATAGAATTTGCAAGAATGTTGATTCCATGAAGTCCTTCAAAAGGGAACTGGAGTAAAATAAAGCAAAATAAATCCTGATTCTGGAATAACCAAAACAAAAACAGTCCTGGAAAAATACATCTGGTCAACTGGTGTCCACACAGCTGAGTTAATGTTTCAAATGTAAACTTTGACAAAAGAAATACAACAAAAGGTAGATAAGGGATGATGAAAGTAAAAATGGACATTGAGAAAATGTTTGACAATGATTTAAGGTATAAAGTACAGGAAGCCGTGCCCTGGTAGCAGCAAAGGATGTGTTTCTCCACTAAGTGCTACTGAAGCAGAACATAAAAGCCTACATTAACATTTTCTAATCAAGTTTCATCCAGAAATTAATATTCATATAAACATATGTGCTAAGAGAGTGGTTATCGGAAGTTGTCATCTAATAAACTCCTGACACTATCACGGGCAAACTCCACAATCAACAAGACTTACACTCCCTCTGATGCACACCAACCACAATAAGGATCTTTAGATGCAATGCATGAATCACAAGTTTTGGCGTTGATGCATTCCTGTACAGGTAGACGCGTGATCTGAAAGACAAATTTTTACCAAAATAAAAATTATATCATGCACATTTTGAAATGGAGAAAGTGAAGTAATTTGCCATTTTACTTTAATTCAAACCGACTGCAACTATGTATGTCTTTATTTTGTACTATTTCACAACAAATTCACTCCACAGGTACCAAAAAAAGTCAACATATTGAGTAGATTTCACTTAGTTACTATCTTTATATGACAAGATAGGCCCTCTGGAAATCATGCCTGGTGTTTTGAAGACATCATGTTTGGCACAGACATTGTGGGCTGAAGGGCCTGTTCCTGTGCTGTACTATTCTATGTTCTATGACAATATCCCTGCCTAGATTCCCTATTTCAGCAATTTTGAGACACTTGCTCAGGCATGCACAAATAAATGTAAAAGTCTTGGTGTCCATTGACAGAGTGCCAGCTTCTCAGCTGTTATTCTAGGAAAGCTGCTCACTAAATCTGTGTCAGGTTAAACTCAAGGCAGGTTCACGAACTCCATTCATTTCAGCAGGCAGCACATTGGCAGAGGAGATATAGGTGCTGCCTCATATTGTAGCTCCAGTGACCTGGATTCAACCCTGACCTTGTTTGCTGTTTGGAGTTTGCACATTCGTTCTGTAACTACATGTGCTTCCCTTGAGTGCTTGGGTTTCCTCACACACCCCCAAAGATGAAGTCTTGTGTTTAACTATATACTCAGTATGCTGGCTCATTTTGCTAAAAGTTCACAATTACCTCAGGCCATGCCTCCCATTTTTGATAGGAATTTCACAACTTAGAGTACTGGCAGAATTTATTTTTAAATCACAAAGCCAGAACAAGTTGCTTCCAATTGAAAATTTGTCTCAAAAATATCCCTGAGATAAATTGCAACAAAATTCACAATTTGCCTGTCTCTGAAATGAATAACTTGCTTTCTGCATTGTGTAACTGACGTACACTACAATATCGGGTTAGATACAAAAGAAAGATGTGTTATTAGTTGAACGTAGCTTTACCCCGAAAGGTACTGTGATTGAAGCATCAATATGACAATGCACAATGTTTTAAGACTCATCTTTAGATCTAACATACAGCTTAGTAAATTGGGAAAAAACACATTAAAATTATATATTACCTGTTTACCTGTCACCACATAAAGGTGATCCCTTTTTGCATCGAAAACAAGGTCACTGTTAACTTGGCTGCTGGAATTCATAGAAATAGTTTGATATTCTTCTGCCCTTTTGTCCAGAAATACCTGTTGAATAGTGAGCATTTGTCATTGCACTGAAATAAATAATATAAAAGGACATACCCATATGTTTATCGTAAAACCTAATGAATAATAGAAACTTACAAAATTCTTAAGGGGTTGGACAGGCTAGATGCAGGAAGATTGTTCCCGATGTTGGGGAAGTCCAGGACAAGAGACAGTTTAAGGATAAAGGGGAAATCCTTTAGGACCGAGATGAGAAAAACATTTTTCACACAGAGAGTGGTGAATTTCTGGAACTCTCTGCCACAGAAGGTAGTTGAGGCCAGTTCATTGGCTATATTTAAGAGGGAGTTAAATGTGGCCCTTGTGGCTAAAGGGATCAGGGGGTATGGAGAGAAGGCAGGTACAGGATACTGAGTTGGATGATTAGCCATGTTCATATTGAATGGCGGTGCAGGCTTGAAGGGCCAAATGGCCTACTCCTGCACCTATTTTCTATGTTTCTATAATTTGCAGTAATATACAAGTTGCTCCCTTATTTCAGGGACATTTTTTGAAAACACCAATCTTGGATTTAAATACTTTTCTCATTTTCAGTAAATTGAAAAAACATTTCAAATGATAAAACTGATTTTGGCACACTTTTGCTTCATGTGTAGGAAAATATGAACAAACATGAAAATACACATATCATTCAGTATTTTGAATAGTAAATACCACATGTTAATAAGCTCAATTTTATTAAACACTCATGCATATTTCACATCAGTCTGTCACACACCAGCATCACTCCCCAAGGCATTTTTCATCTCTTTCAAAAGAATAATCACAAAATAGATTTATTCAACGGTATGAACACATAATCCTCCAATTTTAAGTAATACCTCCACCATTCCCAATCTTTCTTGTGACCACCCTAACCATTCCGGTGTGCACCCATTTCTCCCATTATTTCCCCACCCCTCACTCCCCCTGCTCCTTTCCCCTCCGTACACATTTCCCGAGTCTCTCGTGTATTCTCCCCTTTCCCTTACAACCCATATCCCTCTCCCTGGCTTTACATTTCACTCCTCCTTTTCTATCCTTATCCGACACCCTATTTGTATATTTTTCACCTCTAACCTTTGTCACTGACTCCTTCCATCTCCAATCAAGCTCAAGCTCCTCCCTGTATCCACTTATTGCCTGCCAGGTTTTGCCCTGCCCCCACCTCCCTTTCCCAGCATTCTGCCCGTGACTACAATTACTCTGAAGAAGGGACCCGACCCAAAACATCACCTATCCATTTTCTCCACAGATGCTGCCTGACCCTACGAGTTTCTCCTGGATATTGTTATTTTGCTAAAGATTCCAGCAGCTCAAGTTCCCTGTGCCTCCTTTATTCAGATTTTATTGTACTTACCATCAATAAAAGGGAACTGTTACATGATTACATCATTGTTCCTTCTATATGTTTACTGCTAGAATGTAAACTTCATATACAGGTGCACAACCTTTTATCCAAAAGCCTTGGGACCAGACACTTGTCGGATTTCGGACATTTTCGGATTTCCGAATGGAAGATTTTTAGCGTAGATTAGGTAGGTAGCGCGGGCGGCTTGAAAAGTCTGGAGCAGCTGCCTCCTCCCCGGAGACTGGGAGAATCATTGTAAATCATTGCATGAAATGTTAGTCAGTTAGTTTGGAGGGATTTTATGTGGTGGTGGAGTGGGGGTGAAGGGGGAAACTTTAATTCTTAGTCCCCTACCTGGTCGGCGACTCCCAACCTCGCGGAGCTGGGGGCTCCGTCCGGCCGCGGGCGGCGCCGGTTGTAGCTCCGACCCCGGCAACTCTACCCCTGGCTGCGAGGCGCTCCAAATCCAGCGCCGCCCGCGGTCGGGCGCCCGCAGCCCCAGCTCCGCGAATGTTGGGAGTCGGCGGCCACAGCGCTCCGGAGCTTACCGCACGGCGACCCGGTAAGGCATTGCCCGCTCCCCGCTGGTATCCCAGCGCTGCGACGCCGCCGACTCCCAACATTCGCGGAGCTGGGGCTGGGGGGCGTCAGGCCGCGGGCGGCGCTGGATTTGGCGCGCCTCGCAGCCAGGGGTAGAGTTGCCGGGGTCGGAGCTACAACCGGCGCCGCCCGCAGCCCCACCGGCCACAGCGCTGCGGAGCTTACTGCACGGCGACCCGGTAAGGCATTGACCGCTCCCCGCCTCTCCGACCAGGTAGGGGACTAAGAATTAAAGTTTACCCCTTCACCCCCCCCTTCACATAAAAGCCCTCCAAACTAACTGACTAACATTTAAGCAATGATTTACAGATGTTTAAGCGTCTCCCCGGTCTCCGGGGAGGAGGCAGCCGCTACAGTAGTGCAGACCTGGGTTGACCGTGGGTCGTTTCGGGTCAAGTTTGGCGCCAAACGCGAGCTTTGGTGCGCAGACGACATCCTGGAAAAATTGGCCGGATTTTCGGAGTTTTTCGGTTTCCGGAACTCCGGATAAAAGGTTGTGCACCTGTATTGTGTAATTGTTCGTCTTATTCTTCCTATCTAATTCCCCTTTGTATCTTCCCAAAACTTATAGAAAAAAATAACATTTTTAAATAACTCATCATGATAAAACTCTCCAAATCTATGATAAAAAAAATATGTGTCTCTATACACTTACAAGCAGTGCTTTTTCTTGTGATGGTACGTGGCAATACAGTGAACCAGCTTGTCTAAAACTTTTTAAATCTAGATATTCACATTTATAGAATTGTTAATATTACAAAAGTTTAAGAGATTGAAAGTATTGATTAATTCTACGTAAATCAAAAATCTGGAGTAACTCAGCGGGACAGGCAGAATCTCTGGAAAGAAGGAATAGGTGATGTTTTGGGTCGAGACCCTTCTGACTAGGTAGTCAGGCTCTTAAACAGCTGAAAGGACAATGATCCACCATAGACACCACCAGCGTGAATCACCTCGGTATCCACTATGTAGTCTCACCATGACGTAAGTTTTAGTTTTGCACTGTCAGATCACGGTTGGACTTAAAATCCAGTTGCTATCAAATACTGCATACTTTTTCATTCTCCAGTTAGTCGAGCTGGGTTTTGTTCTTTTTTTGTCTCATCCTTTCCGAGGGTTTTTTTTTTGATGGTTTTATGTATTACGTAGTTTTATGTATTACAGTTTATTTTCTAGGTATTAAAAGTATTAAAGGCAACCTGTTACTGCACATCAGCTGCTACTTTAACCTATGATTATAGTTTTTTTTCTCTCTACAGTTTAAATAATCAAACTGACCATATAATGTCAATACTGTTCTTTAATTCATCATGTATTATACCCAATTCATGCTTTAGAAATTATTGCAGATCTGCCTGTACAACAATGAATTTTTCAGGACTTGTCTTATTCACTTTTGTTTAATGAAAGAAAATATCACACTAAATCTTACCTTATGAATGTTTCCAATTATGTTGCCCAAAAAGGCAATTGTGTTGTTATTCTCCACCATTACAGCTATTGCCGATAAATTGGTATTATACTTTAACAGTGGCATGGCATTAATACCCTTCCTGCTTGCGATGGGGTATGGAAGATGTTCACCACTGCAAGGATATGCCTCTACTTGATCCTGCTGTAACAATAAATAATGGAATAAAAGTTAGCTTTAATTTCCATAAATTAAGGTGAATACATAAGATTTTTTAAATTATTGGTAAAAATGATGTCATTATTAACTATCCACTTCAGGTAGCTTCAGAAAAGCACTGCGAGTTGGACAGTACAGAGTACGTAATGGTATCGGAGCATCTCAATTTTGTGAACTGTCACTAAATAAGCAGAGCTTTCTCTGAAGAGCAGAGGTTCAGAGGCATCACGATAAACCCACACAATTTTCTAGTCAGAACAAATTTTAGACTAGATTTCTAAATTTGACTAGATAGACACACAATGCTGGAGTAACTCAGGAACAGGCAGCATCTCTGGAGAGAAGGAATGGGTGATGTTTCGGGTCGAGGCCCTTCTTCAGGTCAAAGTATGAAAAAGGGTCTCGACCCGAAACGCTAACCATTCCTTCTCCCCAGAGACGTCGCCTGTCCCTCTGAGTTATTCCTGCATTTTGTATCTATCTTCGGTATAAATCAGCATCTGCAGTTCCTTTTTATTCTAGATTTGACAAGGGACATCAATCATAGTCTGGTGCATAAAGGCAAAATAACCAGTGAGAACAGGACTTGATTGTTTGACCCATGCTCCAACATTGTGTGAGCCATTGTAGAATTACAATTTTAATGCCAGTCCCCATTTTTTGGACTTTCATCTAATCCTTGAGGTTCTTACTGATCAAATAACTGGCCATTTCCGTAATAGAAAATTCACTGTTGTACGTCAACTGCTTTTGACATTCTACCCATTTCAGCAAGTGTGTGAAAATGATTCCCCAAGATGGTGGAGGTGCAGTCCTCTGGGGAGGATGCAATGATTGATAATTGATGACTAATAGAAAGAATTTCTATCGAAAAACATTACCACTGGAGTTGAGTACAGGCTTTTCTTTTCTCCTCTCGTAGGATTACTTTTCGTGTGCAAACAGACTCCCTCTTATTTAAATAATCCAGCCCATCCCCAAAACCTGATGGGTTTTGGCTAAGCCAAGTAGTTACAGAATGAAAGATACATTTTGTTGTGGCACAATTGTTACGTGTGATTTCTGCCTAATGTATTTCCTCTTATTGGATTCCAGTATCAAAGGGAAGAGTCACTCTTTTTTTTACCCTACTAATTCTTTTATGCAACCATCTTAACCAGAGTGTGTAATGCCACCTTAGGGAATAAATCAAATTATTACAATTAAATACAGTAAATACTCTTCATCCTATTTAGCATCATGGTGAATTATTGCTTGACATTCCACAAGCCTGTACACAATTCCTTACCATACTCAAAATGTGTTAAATGTTCTGTACTTTTTATGGATTAATAAGGACATTACAAAGGGTTCCAAAAATCAAGTCTAACTTCAATATTCTAACCATGATGATGATGATTTCAGAACATAAGAATCGCAGTTGGCTTTTCAGCTGCAAACCAATTACATATTATTATTATTCAGAATATCCTTCCAATATTCTACCAAACTATGTTGCAATGTCAGTTTGTTCTGGTTGAAGTGAGCAATAAACTACTGGGACACCTAATACTGTATGCAGCTTTTATGATTAGTTGATTTTAATGTACATAGAGTCTTAAAATGTCTTGGCTCATTCTTATTAATTGCGTCGCAGTTTACAATTCTTACACCCAAAATATGCCACGTGGCATTCTTCCCACTCCGTATTTGGGATCCCTTCCCTTGTCAACCTTTAGCCATTTACTTCTGCATTGAAGATTTCCCCCTCAGTTCAGAATAAGAATCAAGATTCAGGCTTCCTAATCACATAAAAAAAAGATGACTGAATGAATTAATAAATAAAACATCTGTTTTATTTATACTGTAACGCTGCCTTCAGTTTGGATAGGACTTGGATCTAAGGAGCAAATGGTAACTTTCACCCTTAGTTCCAAGATGTCAGGAACTTCCTTGGAAGAAATGATGAACAAATGGAACCGATGCCAGTAAGTTCATTGGCAGCAAGGATCAAACTGAACCAATGCACAAGGACAAACTCTGGAACCTTTAGGAAATAGTTGAATACTTTAAGCTGGATGGTTACCACTGAGAGTTTATTCTCAATGATGATTTAAGACAGCCTGAACAGATTTGCGTACTTCGTTAAAGCATTCTAACCCAGAGCACCTCAGGTCATCTATAGAACTCAACGATCAGAAACTGCGCATATCGTGATACACATGATAAGAATATTAAAACTAAGAGTAGCATTTTATCACAAGGTCACTCAAGCTACTCCTTCATTCAGTAAGCTATGGTGATTGGTTCCATTATCCACTTTCCTGCCTGATCTGTATATAATTTGATTCCTTTTGTATCCACCAAGCTATCATTTTGAGTCTTGAATATACTCAATGACTGACCATCGTCTGAGATAAATTCTGAAGGTCTACAAATTTGAGAGATAAAGAACTTAATTTTGGGCCTAAAATGTCTGACCCCTTATCCTGAGACTTCCTACCAGGTTTTATAATCTCTAGTCAAACATCCTACCAACATCGACCCTCCCAGTCCCTCTCAGAGTGTTGTGTGTCTTGCTAAGTTTACCTCTTCTAATATGAAGTGAATAAAGGTCTTTCACCAAATTTGCTCACTTTCTAACTGATAGCTTTATCTCATGGCACAGCAGAGAGCACATTTGTTATTACATGAAGCTCCAGAATTGTCAATTTGGATCGCAGGTGGACTTCAGGCAACATGAAATATCATTCTTGTGAGCCTATACTACAGAGCGAGAAACAGTCCCTTTGGACAACCAGGACCAGCAATCCCCGCATATTAACACTATCCTACACACACTAGGGACATTATCTGCATACCCGTACGTCTTTGGAGTGTGGGAGGAAAGCAAAGATCTCCAAGAAAACCCACACAGTCACGGGGAGAACGTACAAATTCCGTACAGACAGCACCCGTAATCGGGATCGAACCCGGGTCTCTGGCGCTGCAAGTCAGCAACCCTACCACTGCGCTACTCTGCCGCCCTAATGGCATTTGTAATGGACAAGAACCAAGGCCTTGGAAGGGGCAGGATCAAGGATGGAATATGCAATCAGCATCAGCACAATGTGAGAGGGAACTTCAAACAGAAAGCTGGGAAGACGCATCAGAGTCAAGCCGGCAGCTGATCAGATAAGCTGAGATAACTCTGACACATCAGAGTTCCTTTTAACCAATGCAAAGGCAGACCTCCAGGTAAGGCCAGCATAAAAATAATTATTTTGTATGATTCATGTGGCTCAAATGCACATGATTTTTTTTATACAAGACATTGAGGCATGCTTTCACACACTGTTTAATCTAACTAAGCACAATATTCTCAGAGCTATTTTGTACAATACATTTTTCTTGTGTACGATTCATATGATGAAGCCCAAGATGCTCCAGCTGTGGATTGTAAAAAATATGCCTTTGAAAGAGTGGGGGGGGGGGGGGGGGGGGGGGGGGGGGGGGGGGGGGGGGGGGGGGGGGGGGGGGGGGGGGGGGGGGGGGGGGGGGGGGGGTGGGGGGGGGGGGGGAGGGGAAGAGAGGGGGGGGGAGGTGTCATGATTCTTAAAAACAAGCTCACACACTATAAATACCTCCACAAATAAAAAAGCACCTGAATACAAGTAAATAAAAGCAAGAATAATCCCGCTTTTCCTCCATCCTGCCCTGCCATTCAATACAATTATCGTGGATTTGACACTGGCCTCAATTCTTCTTCTATGTCTGTTTCGCATGGGCCTCGATTCTGAACTTTCAAACAGTTAAAACAATCTTTCTCCTCTTTAAACCTTTCCAGTGCTCTGGCCTCCACAGTGCTTATGGTTTTAAAATAATCGTAGCCTAATCTTATAGCTATGCCCCCTTCTTCGATACTCTCCCATGTGAAAACATGTCTGGTCTGCCCTGCCCTGATGTTATGTTTCAATAAGACCCACCCTTCTTTCTTCTAAACTCCAAAGATTACCGACCCAAATTCTGTTTTATTAAGTGATAGAACAATCCCTCTCATCCCAGGAATTAGCTGAGTAAATCATTATTGATAAATTTAACTCCATTTTTAAAAATAGTAGAAACTGTATATTAGATACTGATCTTTAATGATTTGAAAAGGAAGGTGCTCCTATCAGGTTGTCATAATCAGATAGATACAGTATCACGATGGCCCCTTTGGCATGGCATTTCCACATTAACTATCAATCCTTTATTAAATCCTATTTTATCATGTTCCATTACTTTCTAACTAATTGCTTTCTCTCAGGCACAATTTGATACAAGTAGATTTTGCATTTACAATAAACCCAGGAATTTTACAATTGACATTAACTCCCCCAGTTATCACCACTCACCTATACACTTGTTTCAATTTGGCAGGAGTGAATGTGGCTCTCTGGTGCTGTAAGGCAGCAGCTCTATTAGCTGCACCACTATGCTGAAGTGATTGACTGGAGAGTACTGCCATTTTTAATGACCATAAATTTAAAAAAAGTAGTACTTCAACACATGGTATGCTACGAAGAATCATGAAACAATATAGAAAGAAAAACAGACTAAATAAGTAATTAATAAGTTTTAGTTACCTGGTTGGAATCTTGAGGACAATTGTTGACATTATCCAGTTTGTAAGGGTTATAAATTATTTCGATGCCACTTTGCATTCCTTTGTATTTATAGCAAATTTCTCTAAATTCTTCAATTCTTGCATTTATCTGTTTCAAGGAAAACATGCAGAATGCAGATCTTTCAGGGGAAGCTGGTTTTTGGTTGCCTCTATTAAACACAGCAAAGAGGACTTTATCCTGTGCAGCCACAGCCCCATAGTCTCCTGATTCACTCATGTACCCTGCGAGCTTTACTCCAGGGTGTGTGATATAAGCAGATTGCACAAGATTAAAGTCACCGCACTCCAGGACCATTTCAATGTAAGAATAGTAGAAGACATCATTAAGGCAAATACGTGATATGTAGGTTTTAGGTTCAGGTTGTACTCCATTTGTTCGAGAAAATATGAAATAAACAAATTTATCGTCTTTAAATGAAAATCTGAAGTCATGCCGATACTGGTAATGCGAGCCTAGTTTCAAAGTTGAAGTATCATGAATAAGTTCAAAATATAGAGAATTTTCGTCAGGAGAAAGTGTTCTGGTGCTGATTATTGCAGGTGAGTATGTTGTCTGAGTCTTTCCAATAACAATCACCTTATTTTTTTTATCAACTTTATTCATGAAGGCTATGAGTCCCACAGTTGAGTCCTTACTTGCAACAAATGTAGCTTCTCCACCTTTCTCGTTTTTATAAATTATTTTACTGATGTTATTTAAGTTCAAGAGTGAGCAAATCCCTCTGTATACACTTCCACATATCACAAGGCTATTGTCGGTCCTGTCTATTAAAATAAGTTTATTGTAATTATCAGTATCTTTTGCAGTTTTGCAATCATGATTAATTGGAGGGACACATTTTGGATCATCTTTTTTTGGACCAGTTGTGAAATGACTTTCATGACGGAGTTCTGCCGTCAGTTGATAGATGCAATTTATCGCTCCAACGTACACTCGTCCAGTGGTGGTGTCTATGGCGACGTGGAGTAGCTTCGTGCTGCCGTTAAATTTATCATATCCTTCAATCCCACACTTCAAGCATAGATTAAAGATTCCAAATGCACCTAATATCCAAATCGACGGTGACATTTCCAAAATTGAACTGCAAAACAAAAGCAAAATGCAAAAAACATGAATTCAAACAAATATTTATTGCCATTCCAAATTAATAAATAATTTTTCAGATTTCAATCAGCTCAAAAGATATTTGCTGTTGACTTAAATATTGAAACGGTCTGGTATGGAATAAAAGCAACCATAGCAAGTATCGTATTTTAAAATCTTTTATAATAACCTGGACTGGCTTTTGGCTCAGATACATGCCTTCATTGCATTTCTTCATAACAAAAATATCCTAATGACCAACATGTGTATAATTAGATCAATAAAACATTTAATCTCCCTCATTTCCATTAAACCCAACTGTTTATTCACTGTATTGCCTAAGCATTGTTTATGAAGTATAACAAATAAAGCAAGCTTCCCAAGTGTCCTGTATTAATTTGAATATCCAACATTAATTAATGGTGGTTCAATAGCAGCATGACATAAAATTCCCAACATGGAGAAACTAGCTGGTTAGCTCGTCCTTTGAAAACCGCATTGCTGTTTAAACATTTCCAAAGCACAATTTTAACAGTCCTTTAGCCAGAGAGTTGTCCAGCAAAAAAATGAACTCTTCAGCATTCTAGTCTAGAGTGTTTTCTTGTCATATGACCAAAAACAGAATAATGTGCTACTCCAAGTAAGAATTCATTTAACTATATCCATGTGGTCCTTTTGGCATATCCACATCAGTCCCATTTGCCCACTAAGGTCCATATCCATCTACATCTTGCCTATTTAAGGTCCTGTCTAATTGTCTCTTAAATGTAGTGATTGCATCCGTCTCCATCACCTTCTTGGCAGCAAATTCCAGATACAGTATCTTGTGTAAAATAAATTTCTGGTCACATAATAATACCTTTAATTTCAAAAATTCCAAATGAGCCACTAGATGTTCTCAATTATTTTCTCAGATTGATTCGCATCAACCTAATCCGGCTGCTATTCCTAATGAAAGTAACATTAAAAAATCTGAATATTGTCTATGTTTAAAACAAGGCTAAGGAAATTGAACCTTGGAAAATAGAAACAGACGGCACCATTATCCCTGCCATTCAACGTGATTATTGTTGATCATCCAAATCAATGCTCTATTCCTGCTTTCTCCCCTATCCCTTTATTTAGCAATTCAAACATACCCGATTCCTTCGGGAATAGATTTAATGATATGGTCTCAACTGCCTTCTCTGGTTGAGAATGCCACAGGCTTACTTTTTGGGTGAAGCAATATCTGATCTCAGTCCTGAATGGCCTGTCCTGTAATGTTAAGCTCTAGTTCTGGATTTTCCCCCATCATAGGAGCATTCTTCCTATATACCGACCCTGCCAGGATTTTATAAATGTATTTCTCATTCTTCTAAACTGTAACCCCAATGGTCTAGAACTCTCTTCATACATCAGTCTTGCTATCCCAGGAAACAGTCCACTGAACCTTTGCAGTATCCTCTCCTTTGCAAGAACATCTCTCCACAAATAAAGATCCCAAATTGCACGCAGCCATCTAAGTGTGGTCCAGTAAGTTCCTGCGCAATTGCAGTAAGCCAACACTGCATCTGTACTCAACTCTTAGTATGAAGGTCAACATACAGTTTGCCATCTTAACTACCTGCTCAACCTCCACAATTTGCTTTTATTCTCACCCACACAAGACACCCAGGTATCTTTACACCTTCCTGATTGTTAATCCATCATCATTCAAACCAGGCACGGAAATCGCTATCAAAACATGGGGGGGGACACAATTTCTTGGCGGTCGCGCGCGCATGCGTACACTCACAAACACACGCAAGAGGCTTCGGAGGCTTCAGCCGTGGGCCCTGTGGACGGTAATTAAGGGAACGACGGCCCAGGCTTACGGCCAGCACGGAGAAGCAGCGCTAAACCCAGCTCAACTCTGCCTGTCTCGCCGGTTAACCTACAGCCCTGCCTGGACTGACGGGACACCAGTTCGGTGCCGTGGAGCTAGCGCTGCTTCTCCGTGCTGGCTGTATACCAAAGATCCTAGAGCGGAGGACCTGGGCCGTTGTTCCGACCAGGACGTCTCCCTCCTCCAATCAGTCCCACCCCCTACTCCCGCCTCTGACCGACACCTCCCTCCTCCAATCATTGCGTTGAATCATCATATCCCGCCCCCATTGCCTGCTGACTGACGTGTCTCTCGTCCAATCAGCGCCCTTGATCCTCAGTCCCAAACAGAGGTGGGGGACGCACGTCTTTCAACTCCCCTTCTCTCTCCTCCACCTCTCACAGTCTCTCCGCCAGTCCAGTCGCTCCCCGTCTCCCACCCACATCTGCCCCCTCTCTCTCGATGATACACCCCGCTCTCCCGTTACCTGGCACCCCTGTTCGCTTTTTTTTCTCGATTGACCTTTGACAAATTCCACGATTCCTTGCGTTTTTCGGAATACCGAACTCGCTTATTGAACGGAATAAGTGCCTGACTGGCCTGCTTTAGAATTATTAATAAAGCACGTCCTTCTCCACTACCTAATGATGATTAAATCCACGCTAAGGGCGGCATGGTGGCGCAGCAGTAGAGTTGCTGCCGTTCAGCGCTTTCAGCGCCAGAGACCCGGGTTCAATCCCCACTAAGGGTGCTGTCTGTACTGAATTTGTACGTTCTCCCGTAACCGGATGGGTTTTCTCTGAGAACTTCGGTTTCCTCCCACACTCCAAAGACGTACAGGTTAGTTGGTTAATTGGCTTAGTATAAATGTAAAATTATCCCTACTGTTTGTAGAATAGTGTTAATATGCGGTGATTGCTGGTCGGCGCGGACTTGGTGGGCCGAAGGGCTTGTTTCCACGCTGTATCTAGGTAAACCAAACTAAATGAACAACTAATTAAATGTATTATTTATTCTGCTTCTCGAGAACGGCCACTTCAGAGCATTAGTGCAAGGATCACTTGCAAACAGCAAGTGACGAGGTGTGAAATTCTGTGCAACGTGCTAATCCCCATTGGATTGGATGATGGAAAGACCAAAAATCTTGCATCTTCCAAACAACCATTGTTCATAAAAACAATGGCAAGGCTGCGAGAGCACGAGTATGAAAGGTTGGAAAGTTCTAAATACAAGAGACCTATCCATGCACATTACTTATTATGCATATACCACAAGATGATGAGAAAGAATAAAACTTCACATGTAAAAAAGACTGCTTCATTTCTCATGAAACTCATCCAATGTGCACTTCTTAAAATAACCAGATGTCAAATGATTTTAATTTTCTGCATCTTTAACAGGGTAAAAACAGATGCAGAGTTTTGCTGATACAGAACAAAAATGACTAATATGTTCAGGAACTGAAGCATCACATGATTTGTCTCACCCACGTCATCCTCATGACAAACACCAGCGAGTATTCTTGATAAAATGGCCAAGGCAAAATTTCCCATGAGATTCATAAAATTGTAACATAAAGTCCAGCACGAGGAACTAATTTGGCCCATTGGTGTTTGAAAGTGCAGTCAATCCTACACTTCCCCAGCAGTGCAAATATTTAAACATTTCTCATTTGAATGTTATTATTCAATCTGCTACCATTAAAATTCTTCCATTTTCACCACCTTTACTGAACATCTGTAACCTACTCTTCACCAGCATCATGACCTCAGGTTGGCATCTCCATGCAAATAAAAGTTCTTACTTCCGGCACCATTCCAATGAAATGTCTTCATCTGCTGAAGCCATGGCCACATTCCCTTAGCATACTATTCCGAATTAGACCCGACACTTCAGAGAATGATCATTAAAGGCTAATTATAGCTTTGCTTTTTCACTCGATGCTTGCTTTTAGAGCCAAGATCTCTCTATTCTTTTTATTGCTGCCTTCTCAATCAAAACAGCACAATTAAAACAGGCCTTTGAATTTAATGACATATGTTAATGCACACAAGGACACTTGATCCTGCACCTATTTAAAATGCCTCTCCTACTTCAATCTACCCAAATGCACCACTTCGTATTGTGTATCTGCCATGTAATTAGTCCACCTCCTCCTGAATTCTGCTACTACCATCAGTGTTTGCTACATTTGAGTTTTGGGTCATCTGCAAACTGGAAATTATTGCTTGTGTCCATAGGTATAAGGGATGCGTCCACAGGGATGTTCAACCAATCACCAAAACATTTTGGAGACAACTTTGTATTTATGTTGAAGCTACCTCTTTAACCCCATTGCTGCAACTTTTGTTGTACTTCATCAAAGTCCTTTGGAATGTCCTGAAGACACAGCAAATATCACATCACCTTCATAAACCTGCTCCTAATGTGAGGCAAACATAATTTGCCTTTAACAAATGCATTCTGCCTGTCATTTAATTTTTTTTTTTCAAATGACAATTAATTTAGTTTTCACATAATCCCAAAGTGTTCATACTATTAATTACTTTATGATTCATGCGATCACTCCCCTTCTCTTTCATTGAACATTTTTAGTTTTGCATTCTTAAAACTATTCATTCTGAAAGAAATCTGACAATGTCATGGGGATTTTCCTTTTTTTTCCTCTTCTTTAATTTCAAAAATCCCCCTAAAATAAATTGTAATCAGTAAAGTGCCAAAATCCTACTGAAACATATGTTTTATGGACTGGGATGTTCTGCAGAAAACACAAAAACGACCATCAGGATGTACCCTCTACTTACTGAAGACTTGGATTATACTCTCTAGAATTTAGGAGTTTGAAAGGGGATCTTATAGAAACTTACAAAATTCTTAAGGGGTTGGACAGGCTAGATGCAGGAAGATTGTTCCCGATGTTGGGGAAGTCCAGGACAAGGGGGTCACACAGCTTAAGGATAAGGGGGAAATCCTTTAAAACCGAGATGAGAAGAACTTTTTTCACACAGAGAGTGGTGAATCTCTGGAACTCTCTGCCACAGAGGGCAGTTGAGGCCAGTTCATTGGCTATATTTAAGAGGGAGTTAGATGTGGCCCTTGTGGCTAAGGGGATCAGTGGGTATGGAGAGAAGGCAGGTACGGGATACTGAGTTGGATGATCAGCCATGATCATATTGAATGGCGGTGCAGGCTCGAAGGGCCGAATGGCCTACTCCTGCACCTAATTTCTATATTTCTATGAAGATAGACGCAAAAGTGCTGGAATAACTCAGCGGGGCTGGCCACATCTCTGGAGATGAAGGATAGGTGATGTTTCAGAGTGGGACCATTCTTCAAACTGATAGTACGGGGTAGGCGGTGAAGAGCTGCAAGAAAGAAAAGACCAGGCCCAACCAATCAGGGCCAGCAACAAATGACCTCAGGCAGGGTGGTGCCCATTGTTGGCTAGGGAAAGTGTGATCTTAAGAGGGTTACAATGTGGTGAACTGTGGAACTAGTTAAATGACTAGAATGGAGGAAGTAGCAAGAGGGGAGGGGGGTTCTACGTAGAATTCCACGTTCATACCGCTGGGTTGTAAGCTACCCATGTGAAAGATGAGGTGGTGTTTCTTCAATTTGCGTGTGGCCTCAATCTGGCAATAGAAGAGGCCCAGGACTGAAAGGTCAGTATGGGAATGGGAAGAAGAGTTGAAATGGTTGGCAACTGGGAGATCCCGTAGGCCTTGGTGGACTGATGGTAACTGTTCAGCGAAATGGTCGCCGAGTCTACACTTGGTCTCGCCGATGTACAGGAGCCCACATCGGGAACACCGGATGCAGTAGATGAGGTTAGAGGAGGTACACGTGAACCATTGGCTCACCTGAAAGGACTGTCAGGGTCCCTAGATGGAGTCGAAGGAGGAGGTACAAGGACAGGTGTTGCATCTCCTGCAGCACCTTGTGAGGTGGTGGTTTGGGTGGGAACTTATTAACTCCATTCTATTACCATTTCTCAGACACGTTAAACTTTATTTAATGTAATTTACACATCGAGTTTAAATGTTGAAATACAACTTTTAACAACTGGTTTTAACACTGTTTTCAAGCTAGTGGTTGTTCAGTCAAACTGATGATTTATACTACTCTTGCAAGCTCTGCAAATACGGTTGAAGGACTATTGCTTGGAGAGGGTTAAGTAAAGGCAGTTATTGTGCATACATTCCAAAACATGCTCACATAAACAGAAGAAATAACCTGAATTGAATTGCACTATTTCCCCCTCTAGAATGCATGCTATGAGAATGCAGGTTGACTTGGACAGGTTGGGGGAGTGGGCAGATGCATGGCAGATCAAGTTTAATGCGGATAAATGTGAGGTTATCCACTTTGGTAGCAAAAACAGGAAGGCAGATTACTATCTAAATGGCGTCAAGTTGGCTAAAGAGGGAAGTACAACGGGATCTGGGGGTCCTTGTACATCAGTCTATGAAAGTAAGCATGCAGGTACAGCAGGCAGTGAAGAGAGCGAATGGCATGTTGGCTTTTATAACAAGAGGAATCGAATATAGGAGCAAAGAGGTCCTTCTGCAGTTGTACAGAGCCCTAGTGAGACCACACCTGGAGTATTGTGTGCAGTTTTGGTCCCGTAATTTGAGGAAGGACATTCTTGCTATTGAGGGAGTGCAACGTAGGTTTACAAGATTAATTCCCAGGATGGCGGGACTGTCATATGCTGAGAGAATGGAGCAGCTGGACTTGTACACTCTGGAGTTCAGAAGGATGAGAGGGTATCTCATTGAAACATATAAGATTGTTAAGGGTTTGGACACGCTAGAGGCAGGAAACATGTTCCCGATGTTGTCGGAGTCCAGAACCAGGGGCCACAGTTTAAGAATAAGGAATAAGCCATTTAGAACGGAGACAAGGAAACACTTTTTCTCACAGAGAGTGGTGAGTCTGTGGAATTCTCTGCCTCAGAGGGCGGTGGAGGCAGGTTCTCTGGATGCCTTCAAGAGAGAGCTAGATAGGGCTCTTAAAAATAACGGATATGGGGAGAAGGCAGGAGCGAGGTACTGATTGGGGATGATCAGCCATGATCACATGAATGACGGTGCTGGCTCGAAGGGCCAAATGGCCTACTCCTGCACCTATTGTCTATAGAATCCTTCCACATTGCAGCTGTGGCAATATTCAGATTAACTACTTAAAACCATTGCCACACAAGCCGGCCACACTTGAAAATTAGGGAGAGAAGAGGTGCGGATCATATGATAGTTTGAACACCATTCGCAAAATGGGTGATCTTCTGTCTCCTACACCTTCCTGAATTTGAAACTAAAGATTTGGATTACTGAGCTGTGGCCGATGGAGAAATTAGATACAAAATAACTAAAGTGAATCGTGAATGGAAAACTGGTCTGACAATTGTGGAGCTACTACACACTCATTAAAACCCCAGCCTACAAAAATGCTTGGATGATGAAATTTGCTATTCTTAGCTAATCCATCCAACATGTGACTTCAAGTAAAGAGAGTGACTTCAAGTCTGTGAACAGTGGCTCCACCCCGAGAGTAATTCCTTGAAAAATGCATTGAGCTACTGTAATGGTGTGACCAATGCTACGTACATGCAAGTGATTTTGAAAGGATATGAAAGTTGACTAGATATTTAATACATTGTCATAAGGTCGTTCATAAGTGACAGGAGTAGAATTTGGCCATTCTGCCCATCAAGTCTACTCTGCCATTCAATCATGGCTGATCTATCTCTGCATCCTAACCCAGAGCTGCCAAGTCAGAGCATTTCAGTGTTCTAGTACCTGGAAATCAGTATTTAGCTGAGGAAATCGGTATTTTTGGCAGAGCCATTTTGCTGATTTTTTTTTTTTAATGTGTGGTCATACCCATGTAAGAGTACAAGAATGCATAACTTTGCTACCAATTGACATGTCTTCTTCGGACCTTACTTGACAGTGCATTCATTGCCATCTTTTTGTACACTGCTGCTTGAACGGCTGCTTCCTGCTTTTAGCACCAGATGATGATGTAGAAGCAATTTTGGTAGCCTCCCTCTCCCTCCCCTTTGTCCCTCCTTCCATCCCCTCTCCCTCTGCCTCTCTCTCCAGGTTCTCTGGATGCTTTCAGAGAGAGCTAGATATCTTAAAAATAGCGGAGTCAGGGGATATGGGGAGAAGGCAGGAACGGGGTACTGATTGGGGATGATCAGCCATGATCATATTGAATGGCGGTGCTGGCTCGAAGGGCCAAATGCACCTATCGTCTATTGTCAATCCATTCCTCTCACTCTCCCTCCCACTTTCCCTCCCTCCCCTTTCCCTCCCACCCACCCTCCTTTTTTCTCCCGCACTCTCTTATTCACTCCCTCTCTCTCTCTCCTTCTCCCTCTCTCCCTCCATCCCTCCCTCTCAACCACTCTCCACCCCTCCCTCTCACCCCATTGAGCCCACCCAACGTTCTGTAAAATCAAGGCCAATCCCAATGTAACTGTAATCCCACTGATAACCTTTCACCACTAGGCTTATCCAGAATTCTACCACTGCCTGAAAAATAAGCAAAGGCTCAACTTCCACTGAGAAAGAGAATGCCAAAGACTTATTCTTATACAAGAATTTTCCCGAACAGTCTGTGACCCATAGCACTGTGGCCGCAGCGCTATGTGTAAAGCTATGTGGCGCTACATTTAGAACCCATAGCGCTGTAGCTGGCAGCTCTTCGTTTAAATTTGCACACTTTAAACTGACAGCGCTCTGTTTAAACCTGGAGCTGGGACAGGCAGATCAAAGCTTACAAAAATAATCATCCAGATCTTGAATTAAAAAAAAAATAATAGATTTAATCTGCTATAATTTGTAGAGGTACAGTATGACTTTTTATATCCTTGCATTTTTTAAGCAGCAAGATCTTAAATTAATTTCACCGGGTTATTACTTTTCCATCGGTGAGTGGTATGTTAATGAAACAGGAATTCGGGGCGATTTTTTAAAAACCCGTATTTAACAACGCAAAATCGTACATCAGTATTCTTATCGCATTTCCACACAAAATACGGAAAATTCGTACTACTTGGCAGCTCTGTTAACCCCATTCACCTGCCTTCACCCCATAATCTCTGACACCTGTACTAATCAAGAATCTAGCTATCTCTGCTTTAAAAATATCCACTGACTTTGCCTCAGCAGCCCTATGCCGCAAAGAATTCCACAGATTCACCACCCTCTAACTAAAGAAATGTCTCCTTCCTAAAAGGATGTCCTCTAATTCTGAGGCTATGACCTCTAGTCCTAGACTCTCCCACTAGTGGAAACATCCTCTCCACATGCATTCTATCCAAGCCTTTCACTATTCTGTATGTTTCAATTAGGTAATGAAACATAGAAAATAGGTGCAGGAGTAGGCCATTCAGCCAGCATCATCATTCAATATGATCACGGCTGATCGTCCAAAATCAGTACTCCTTTATTGCTTTTTCCCCCCATATCCCTTGATTCCGTTTATCTAACTCTCTTGAAAACATCCAGTGAATTGGCCTCCACTGCCTTCTGCAGCAAAGAATTCCACAGATTCACAACTCTCTTGGTGTAAATGTTTTTCCTCATCTCTGTCCTAAGGAAAAGCTTTTTCACCCTAAGAGTTGTGAGAGAGTTTCACAGGTAATGAGGTAATTGTGAATGAAAGAATACTGAGAAAACCAATGTTTATGAAAATGCTGATGCCATTTATACTATTACAAACGTGAAACTGGTCCTGGTATCTGATTGACCTTTTCTTTCTATAGCTGCAAGATTGCTGAACAGATGGGATGGGAGATTGCAACCTTCACGTGGTCCGCCCTGTTTCGACGAATGCAATCAACCTGGCATGCACAATCAAATAAGATCAAATAGAAAAGTTGTCTTACAACTTTAGGCTGTGCACGCCATACGCAAGAAGAAGAAGCTGAACAGATTCTCCGAAAAAAAGTTAATGGAAAATAAAACATCCTCTTCTTGACAACTTAAAAAAATGAAATTGCTATGGAAGGCCTGAACCCGTATTTCCAATTGATGTTTATAAATGCCCTTATAGAACTCGGTCCTCTTTCCTCTCGCACATCAGCTGTCGTACAGTAAAGAGCCTGTCCCACTTGGCCGGCATTTGCACGTCACGCCTATGTCATCACGCACCACGCATCACGTGCGTCGTGACGCGAAAATGATGTCGCGTAAATTACGCGCAAATGACAGCCAAGTGGGACAGGCCCTTAAGAGAACCAAATCACGATAATGTTTAAGTAACATCTATGTCCCAGTTTCTCTCCCTTTCAAAAAATAACGCCATTTACTTGTACATTCTTCAAATCACATGGTGTGATTCATACCATTGATTCCAATACACACCAAGTATTTATGAACAATCTTATGATTACTAACTCATCCAATGATGCATTCCCAAATAAATAATGCTTAAATGGCCACCTTCTTAGGGCTCCAATTGAGGTCTCACCAATATCGTACAGAATTGAAGATAATCTCCTGCTCAATTCAATTCAAATCCCCCAGCAAGAAATGATAAAACTGTTAACTTTGCTGTACCCACATGCTAGCCTTTTGTAAATTGTGCAGCAGTAATTTCTGCAACTCAGATGCTGGAGAAGGGTTTTCAGTCTGAAGAAAGGGTTTCGACCCGAAACGTCACCTATTTCCCTCGCTCCATAGATGCCGCCTCACCCGCTGAGTTTCTCCAGCATTTTTGTCTACCTTTCTGCAACTCAGAGCTGTTGTACATGCTGGAAATCTGAAATAAAAAAACAGAAAAATGCTGGAAATATGCAGCATGTCAGACAGCACCTGTGAAATGAGGAACAATGTCTGTGGTGGGATCGTAAACATCTTGAAATGTTAACTCTGCTTTTGTTTCTACAGATGATGCCTGACCTGCTGTGTGTCTCCAGCATTTTTTGCTTTTATTATTTTTCCTGCGTTGTGCTTCCCAGGGCTCAGAAAAGCCCGTAACTGAAGTTGTTCCTATTGAGCACTGCTTGTGGGTCATGAGAAGTGATAGAACTTGTGTGTTCCCCTAACCCCAGTAACCCACTACTCCCATCCCCCACCCCAACCACCCTGGTCCAAATGAAATGTTGAAGTTGCAAGATTTCAAAATCCTTCCGTTGGGGCCTTTCAATTCCAACAACACAACCTATTGAGTGCTCCCCTATTACTGACCTGACAGCTAGACCGACCGAGCAGAAGAACGAGTCCTACGCTGCAGACTGTAGTCCAGGCACTCTGTACGACACCAATGATTGTCATTCATGTAAAAATATTGGCCTTGAGGAGTAATAAAAATGAACTGCAAATGCTGGTTTATACCAAAGAAACTACTGGAAAAAATCAGCGGGTCAAGCAACATCTCTGGAGAAAATGGATAGGTGGCATTTTGAAGGGGTTCTGACCCGAAATGTCACCGATCCATTTTCTCCAGAGATGCTGCCGACCCACTCTCCCTTTCAAGAAGTTTTGGTGAGTGGTAGAATCTGGCAGGAATGGATGAGGATATGAGGAGGGAAAAATAGTACAAAAGATGAATGTCGGGTTATGGCCAGCATTGACTCAATGGGCGGAATGGCCTTAAGTCTCCAAGATTGATATAATCAGACATATTCTTCCCAAAGATTTTATTTTAGCCTCTTGGAAGTATTGGCCCTGATATTTATGAGGGAGTTGGAATGATTTTTGCAGATAGTGAATGCAGAGAAAGAATGAATTGACCCGATCGATCAAATGGCAGGACCTCACTGAATCTTTTCTGACCAAAAGACTGCCTGCTTTTTGAGAATGCCTTATTAAAACCTAGAGGGTTCAACATCATCATATTCATCCAGGGTTCAAGCTTCCTCCCTGCTTTTAAAGTCTTAAAAGTTAATCTGCTCCATAGGAACAGCACATTGTTCCAAAGAATTCCTTTCGGCTACCATAAAGATGTAGATTCCTTGGACATATGGAAACTCTATTAAAAGTGCTGAGGGCATTTCCCATGGTACAACAGGAAAGAAAAATTCCAGGCATCAGCACCTTCAGATGAGTCATGAGTTAGTGTGGATAAAGCTATGCCACAAGTTGACACCAGTGAGCAAAGCATTTGTCGATGGAATGCTACTTCTACTTGCAAAGCTATTGCATCCACATGTTGGAGTTATGCCTTGGCTGGGAGAACTGGCTTCATACCATACAGGACATTTTAAGGGGCCATTTCCTTCCTGACTGCAGTACACATCTTGTTTTTTCTCTGAAGCACCCCATTGGGAGACCAGATGCGTACTCCTATTTAACAGATAATTTTAGAGGCTAAATAGTGCCATTCTCAATCACTTTTATTTCACCTTTGCAATACACGTTATCAAATTAATGGATGCAAATAAAGCTATTGTGATAACCAAGCCTTGCCAATCTTATGGGTAAAGCTGAATGGATAGCAAATTGCCTCCATGGAAGGAAGCAGAGGGTGATGGTGGAAGGTTACTTCTCGGACTGTGACTAGTGGTGTGCATCAGGGTTCGGTGTTGGGCCCGATACCGTTTGTCATCTACAGCAATGATTTGGATGTGAACATACAGGACAAGATTAGCAAGTTTGCTGATGATATAAAAATTAGTGGTTTTGTAGATAGTGAAGATGGTTGTGAAAGATTGCAGCAGGATCTGGATCGATTGGCCAGGTGGGCAGAGGAATGGTTGATGGAATTTAATACAGAAAAGTGTGAGGTGTTGAAGGTGTTGCACTGTGAACGTAGGCCTCTGGGTAGTGTTGTAGAGCAGAGGGATCTAGGAGTACAGGTGCATGGTTCCTTGAAGGTCGAGTCGCAGGTAGATAAGGTGGTCAAAAAGACTTTTGCCACTTAGGCCTTTATCAGTCATAGTATTGGGCATAGAAGTTGGGAGGTCGTGTTGCAGTTGTACAAGACGTTGGTGAGACCACATTTAGAATACTGTGTTCAGTTCTGGGCATCATGTTATAGGAAATATATTGTCAAGCTTGAAATGGTTCTGAAAAGATTTATGAGGATGTTGCCAGGACTAGAGGAACTGAGCTATAGGGAGGTTGAGTAGGCTGGGTCTCTATTCCATGGAGCGCAGGAGGATGAGAGGAAATCTTATAGAGGTATACAAACTCATGAGAGGAATAGATCAGGTAGATGCACAGAGTCTTTTGCCCAGAGTAGGAGAATCAAGGACCAGAGGACATACTGTAGGTTCAAGGTGAAGAGGAAAAGATTTAGTAGGAATCCGAGGGATCACTTTTTCACACAAAGGGTGGTGGGTGTATGGAACAAGCTGCCAGAGGAGGTAGTTAAGGCTGGGACTATCCCATTGTTAAAGAAACAGTTAGACATGAACATGGATAGGACAGGTTTGGAGGGATATGGACCAAGCACAGGCAAGTGGGACTAGTGTAGCTGGGACATTGTTGGTGGTGTGGGCGAGTTGGGCCGAAGGGCCTATTTCCACACTGTATGACTCGAAATGACCATGAATAAATGACATTGATATCTCAAAATGTACATATATTCTTAAATATTTGTTTAAATATTGTTTTTAAGGTAAACATTCAAAAATAAAAACATCATAGTCAGTTCAATTTTGCAAGGCTAGCTTAACTGACTATGAACAGTTGGCTGATCTATATCAGGCCATAGCATAGCGAGATAGCATAATCTAATTTCTGGAGTAATTTGAAATTAGTTTGAACTTCCTTTGCACAAACCCCACACTCGCAACACATATAATGGTAAATGGCCACACGGGTTAAATGCTGCATTGCGGAGTTGCAGAAGCTGCTTCTCCTTTTCTGTAAATTAAATATTTACCTTTAATTATTTGTCGTAGCTAGAAAATTGAGTTGGTCAGATGGAATGTTGGAGCATAACACATCATAATTGCACTCACTCTTCAATCTCCAAGCTTATCCGCCAGCCAGCTAGCTCACAGCTGCTGCCTTGCTCATCACCATTCTCTTGGATTCAAATACCCTAACACCCCAGCTGAAGAAAAATCCCTCTGTTCTCAATCTGTCTTTTGAATAGATCCCCAGCCTCAACAACTTTTTGGAGAAGTGAATTCCAGATTTTCACAACAGTTTGTGTGGATTATATATTTTTTAATGTATTGAACTTTCTTGGTTTGTTATCTCCGAGTACTGTGTTTACAGACCTGAATGCTGCTGCAAGTAAGAATTTCAATGACCTGTTTTCAGTACATATGATAGTTAAACACTCTTGGAAATATTTCTTGTATTAGCACACACAACCTGGCTCTAGTTTTAAGGTGATGTCCAGCTAGTTCTGGGCTTCTGCTTTGGAGGAAATTGTTTCTCAGAATCTAACAAAGCCTTTAAGACTTTAAACACCTAAATTATATCACAATTTAATCTTCTGTACTCAAGGGAACATAATCCTTGAGTCTCTGGCCTTACCTCACAATTTAGCTCCTTTAGATTTCACATCATTCTGGTTCCACCCAAAGTCAACATATCCTTCCCAAGGGGCTGCAACAGAACATTGTCTGGCCCTCCAGATGGGGCCTAATCAACAGTTTATATGGGAACGGCATAACGTCAACCCTTTTGTAGTCCAGCATACATGACCTGAAGGCTAATACTCTATTGGCCTTATTAAATTGTATTTTGCCTGGTACATCCGAGTGACTTCTGCACAAAGACTCATAAATTCTCTGCGTGTTAGATGCGAGAAAGGCTGTCCTATTTGACAATTCATATCCTGTCCAAAGAACAATAATCCTTGCCTCAGTCAGGGGTAGCCAGGGCAGCAGCCACGTTCAATAGTCTGTTCATACAAATGCCTTTTATATACAACATATTTAACAATGCAGGCAACCTGGAAATATTGAGACTTTTGCCTCCATCCTACAAGGGAATTAATGAATGATTTTGTAAATTGTGGCTCTCACATGAACTATTAATTTCACATGTTCACTCGTGATGTTTAGCAAGGATTTGATGATGTTTCTTGAGAGGAATGCAAAAAAAAAATCAGCAGTCAGCTGAAGCTTCTGAGGGGAACAAAGAGATTTCAAAAGATTCTTCTGAAGATGGCCAGTGCAAGAAACGAAACAATCAAACCTCAAGTCTGGACTTGTGAGAGAGAGACAAACTACGTGAAATCAGCAGAATGCTGAAAGATAAAGGAACGTGGTTTCTGATGTGACTTCATCACCAGCCAATTCTCACACAACTTCATCATCCACAGCAAGGTTGACCATGGAACTTTATGCGTTTATGTAATAAAAGATAAGACACAAAATGCTGGAGTAACTCAGCAGGACAGGCAGCATCTCTGGAGAGAAGGAATGGGTGAAGACCCTTCTTCAGACTCATTCCTTCTAACCCATTTCTTCTCTCCGGTGATGCTGCCTGTCCCGCTGAGTTACACCAGCATATTGTGTCTATCTTTGGTTTAAACCAACATGTGCAGTTCCCTCCTACACATTTCTTAAGATTTTGTTGTTGACATTTATATTCATATCCAACGTTATCCATTAATAGAGCTCTCAAAGTCATTATCATTGTCTAATCTACTGTTTCTTCTAACGTTCCAGTTCTATAAATATGACTCTATAATGGCTCAAGATTAACCAGGTGTTATAAGCCAAAAAGTAAAATAGCTCAAATACTGGATCTGAAATTAAAACCAGGATACAAAGTCTCAATAATTGCAGAGAACAGAAAAATAAGAAATAATCTGTATATTATTGGCATCAGGGCTGAAAACCAAAAAGGAAAAAGGCGGAATAAATGAAAAGGAAATCCAGAGGAAGTACGAGTGATACTTGCTTGACAAAGCCAATTCAACAGAAGTATTAGAAAGCATTGCAAAAAAACCCCATTAAAGGTATGATACTATAATCCTCAAGGAGAATAGAAATAGGGCAGAAAAGTTTAGAAAAAAATGAAATTAAACTTGAAATTTCCAACACAGATGCAATATAGATAATGGTATAAGAGGTTTAACTCAGCCAACTTTAGTGTAAAACCTCGCTCGCAAGCTCCAGAATAGAAGCTTCCTGTTTACATGTGGCTGGGGATTTATTGGCATTTAATTTCAGGACAGACAAGCTGATCATCTAGACTGGAGAATCCTCTAGACAGCAATAGGAAAAGTAAAAAGCAGGAAACCTAAAACAAATAATGTACATAAAATGAAGTAATGACTGGAATTTCTATGTGGGGATGTAAATCTTTCCTTATAAAAATAACTTCAGGGCTGGAGAAGTTGTTCAATAGAAATCAAAACTCAACATGTTACAATAAAACTCTGATAATCCAACACATTTAGGACAGTGGAAGACCATCAGATTTTCTACACTATTGTATATTACCCCTATTAACCCTCCAAAACATTTATATTTAAATTATCCGTCTAAAACAAGATGCATGTGGTGCAATAAATGTTTATTTGAAGCCAGTGGGAGCAGGAAATACACAAGCACTCTAGACCCTTGCTCTAGTCTCAAACTTTCAACGTTCTTGACCCCTGGTGTTCCACACTTCCATCCCAGCCTTAGCTGTACAACCCCTGTCTCTGGCAGCCTATTCCACTTGTACTCCAGACCCCTTGATTCACATTTCGACTCACATGACCGATCATCAAGACTTCCCAACAATGAAATGCCGGATTATCAGTTTTACCATATTTTAAAATGCTGCCTCCCATTGCAACCCATTGAAAGAGGGTTAAGTTATAAGAACAGAAGTCAATTAACTTAGGTTTACCAGAATGGTGATATCAGTGATTCTTTCCATGAAGAATACACGTTGGCAGTGACAGGAAAGGGGACCCCTTTCAACAGAGCATGTGGAAGTCAAACAGCACTGTCAGTTTACCCAGAATGTTGGAAAAGTGCCATTATGCATACAATGAAGTTTGACAATCATAAATGCCCATAATGTGACTTGATTTTTCTTAAAGTGATCAAAGGGCACATGTATCTCAAAAGGCCACAACTATGAAGAAAGCAAAGAAGTTTAATGAAAAATTAAAAATCACTGAGCCAGGTTTTGCCCCGTATACTAGTGTGCAGTGTACAGGTTTTTTTTTTAGTGATTCACATGCATAATCATGTAACTGCTTGTCCTTTCCACCACATCCCCATGGATGTAGCGTAGCTGAGAGTATACTATATAAAGCAGCCAGGAGAGCAGTTTAAATGACAGCTTGCAGCAGAGGAAGAACAGCTGGGAACTATCATTACATTCCAGTAGGAATAGCAAACAGTTTTCTTGAGCAGAGGCAATCTGATGGAATGAGGAATTTGTCAAATAATTTGCAGGGAACAACCATTTTCCAACAGGAGTTTTTTTCACGTTTAGTTTTCATTTTCCTCCTGACTGAACTGCTCTATACTCAATTATCTCAAAGAAAACGGATTATCTCTGTGTTATTGTGGGGAATGTCAATTGTTTTCTATTTATTGTGGTGAAATGTTTTATTAGCACGTGCAAGAAAACAACAGATATATTTGGCTGGACAGATTTCCTTTGCTTCCCAAACATTCCCAATGCAGAACCTTCCTGTGGTGGCTGGAATGTGGAGTACATGAGGCCTTCTTAGTGGAATGATAAAGACGAGACATTATAAAATGTTGGAAAACCAGGTCATCTTGGCACTGCCAAAATCTAGTGGCAATACCAAGAAATGTAATTACTTCCTCCAGCAGCTTCTCAGTACAGATTTTCCACTTCAATAACTATTTCCCCAACATGATGGTAGATTATACAAACCCTTTGTTACAATATGAAGGAAGGAAGTTCTTAAGTTCACATTCGCTGGCTGAGATTTAATAACCACCACTGAAGGAGATTTATTCCAAGGTATTCAATACATAAGTCATTTATAAGTTTCACAAATATTCTTCATAACATTCTTGGCATTTCCCAAGTTTATAATTTGGTGATTCAACCAAATGTGCCAACATCCCTTCAGCAGTATAATTTCACAAAATACTAGACAATATCACAACCTAACCTTTGACAAATCTGTGATGAAAAATTCACAAGAATAGTATTAGTATTGAGCAAAACATAAAGTGCTAGAGGAACTCAGAGGGTCAGGCAGCATCTGGGGAGGGAATGGACAGACGACGTTTCGGGGCAGGACACTTCTTCAGGCTCAGACTTCTTTGAGTCTGAAGAAGGGTCCCAACCTGATACATTGTCTGTCCATTCCCTTCCCAGATGCTGTCTGACATCGAGTTCTTACAGCACTTTGTGTTTTGCTTCTAATTCCAGCATCTACAGGCCCTTGCGTCTCCATACTATTAGCATTGTAGGCTTGCCACAAACAATTGGCACCACAAAAAACAAATCAAAAACATTTCCCGTCTCAATCCAAAGTAACGTCACCTAAATTGGGAGTTTCCTGTAAAGTATTACCAGGTTAACGTCACAGCCTGAGTATTAAATGTCGTCAGGAATTCTCAGAATTAAATAACCTGTCATCAGGAATTCTCAACAGAAAAAAACATGTCGCGATGCATAATGCTAATTTCCAAAGTATCTAAAGCAAAACTTCCAAAGCATTCTAGGGTTATTTTTAGGGCAAATTTACAATCAAAGTTATATCTGAAATAAGATACAAAAAAAAGTGTGCACTGAAAAAAGGATATAAATTCTGAAAGCACAAAAAAAAAAAAAAAAAAAAAAAAGCAGACAAAATGAAACTTTAAGGTTATGGTTTTCAATAGTTCAGATACTTGCATCATCAGTTTCAGTTTTTTTCAATCTTCTTTTGTTCTTCTTGCATTGAGACTGCCAAATTCCTACTTTTCGTCACCTCTTCTCAACAAAACGTAGCTTTGGAATAGTGGATCAAAATAAGTGTTTAGGCAAACTAATCCAAGAATGAGCCCGTGATGTGATTGTTGAAATCCTCTCGAACTGCACACGTTCTCAGGCCCACGCCCAACACCAGCCCATACGCCCCTCTTTCCTCTGAGCCTCTCCCTATGGTATCCCCACGAGATCCCTCCCCCCTCCTCAGACACAGTGACTGATGCCACCCCCAAAATTATGTTGTGTCTTCGCCATTCCTTCTGATCTTCCCCCTCTCCAATGCGAGATAGAACGAGACATCTTGTTTTATAGCCTAATTGAGAACGAAAAGCCGTATTTAACTGATAACCAGTCAGAGAATGAGGTACTGGGAACGGGAAAAAAAAGAAAATCGCTACTCTGCAAGAGTAATCAAAAAGCAGAAAGCTGCAAAAGCTGGAAGTGTGAACTAAAGGCTGAAGATCCCCAGTGAGCTAGGCAGCGTCCAAGGAGAAAGAATTATGTTTCAGACCAGATCCTCTGCTTCCAGCATTTTCAGTTTTCAAAGTAATGGAAGCAGACCAGTCAGCTTTAAAAAATCTTGGAAGTTAGAGACGAGAAGATAATCTTGCACTTCAAACACGATATCAGCAGAGAGGAATGCTGGTGTTAATAATCGAGAATGCAATAGAACTTAAAATGCAACCAAAGTACATACCAAAGATCATAGAGCTCTGCTGTGCATGTCAGTGACAGGATTTATAGTATCCAATAGAGCACCAAAATAATATACATGTTTGTAACTAGCACATTAGTTGATAAAATATAACATAAACTAACAATTGTTACCCGAGATTAGCTATGACTATTCCTGCTCACTCGCTCTCCAGGTTTACACATTGGAAAAAAAATGCTACTCAATCAGAGAAGAGTGAGTCATTGTGCACATTATTGTCCGCATTCATTAACAGCAGTCACCTTCTGAGGCAGTGGGTGGTGTTGTGGAGGCAGTGGGGAGGAGGGGAGAGGAGAAGGGCAAGGACGGTACAGTTAAACGAGGAATCAAAGGACTATCAGATGTAAACACGCAAATGCTGATGGAAATGAAATTACTTGCACTACCCTGCTGATCCCACCATCAGCTATTAAACTTTCAGGTTAATCGTGAAGACATTGCTTTAGAAGCACCAATTCTGAACACAGACTTGTTACTACCTGCAGTTTCATTCCACTGAGCCCTGTAGTATGAGCTTAAACAAATAACCCAGTGCCTGCAAGCTAATATCCAATCTTGCACAGAGTTGATGCTGAGAAGCAGGTTATTCAACATGTTTTTAATTATCGAACGGGAGTATGCCAATTGAAATCAACATAGAAAATGGTACACTGCAAAGTTGTAAAAGGCTGAAAACATAGTTTCTGCTGGGACAAAGGCCTTTGGACGTGCACAAGATTTCTGTGTTGCTGGTTTCAGTCATCCAACAGTTTTTATTCCTTGCTACCCACATAGTTATGACATTAATCAGATTTTAATCAAACTTCAGTGACTCATGTTCCAAAATTCCAATGTTATTTGTCATTTGAGATGTTTTAGCAGGTCAAATCAACATGAACAAGGTTTTGGATATCGAAGGACATCTGAATGTCAGAGAAACATTTTTTGTTTTGAGATGGGAATGCTATTCCTTAATAATTTACATGAAAGAAAAGACAATAATTCTTCAATAGTGTTATTAAATGTAGATGCATAAAAGGGAATAATTTATTTTAAAGATGGTCCTGAGAAGGTTTACAAGAATGATTCCACGAATGAGCAGGTTAACCTGTGATGAGTGTTTGTCGGCACTGGGCCTATACTCGCTGGAGTTTAGAAGAATGAGAGGGGACTCATTGAAACGTACAGCAGAGTGAAAGTCTTGGATAGAGTGGTTGTGGAGAGTCTAGAACTAGAGGCCATAGCCTTAGAATTAAAGGACATTCTTTTAGGGAGATAAGGGGAAATTTCTTTAATCAGAGGGTGGTGAATCTGTGGAATTCTTTGCCACAGAAAGCTATAGAGGCCAAGTCAATGGCTATTTTTAAGGTAGAGATAGATAGATTTTTGATTAGTAAAAGTGTCAGAGGATATGGGGAGAAGGCAGGAGAATGGGGTTAGGAGGGAGAGATAGATCAGCCATGATTGAATGGCGGAGTAGACTTGATGGGCCGAATGGCCTAATTCTACTCCATCACTTATGACCGTATGCCCTTATGAACATTTTGCCACCAAACCTCAGAGTACCAAACTCAAGGTGGTGAGATACTCCATCCACAACTGCTGGACTGTCAGGGTTATCCAAAGTGCAGTGGCATGCCCTGGGTGCCTAAATAATAAACAATTAAAACTTAATTGTCACCCTTCAGTCTGAAGAAGCGTCTGGACCCGAATCATCACATTTCCATGTTCTCCGGAGATGATGTCCGACCTGCTGAGTTACCCCAGCATTTTATGTCCTTTTGTGTATTAACCACCATCTGCAGTTCCTTGTTTCCACTTATTTATCTTTCTGATATTTTGAATACATTGGGATGAAGCAGCCAGCAAATGGAGACACACACTAATCTGTAGTTTAAACACTTACATTTCTGCAATAAACTGAAACATCATGTTCCAAGATCCATCGCTGGAAGGAAGTGGACTCCATGCCGCAGTAAGATGATTTAGAAGCGGCCACTAAAGGTGCTTAAGTTATGGACCCTTAAATTATTTTTGAAAAGTAGGTAGAGGTAGGCCAACACATGAGGTGGTGGAAGTCCCAGGCACTAAATGAAGCCCTTGAAAAACATGTAAATTATCCTAAGGCACAGTAAAAACGACAGAAGGAATTAAAAAGGAAGGGTAAAGTATGAACATGGTGTGCATTGTGGAGTCATTGAGTCATATCTGATGCTGAACATTTTATATTTAAAGCACCAGGGGATTATTCACCTCCTCTGTCAGTGCTCCTTTGTACTTCCTGAGAGACCCGTTGGCTAATTCCACTCTGTGTACTGTGAAACCAGCAGTTCTCCAGCAAAAGATGTTACTACTGTTGCCTGGAGGTGCCAGGAGGGAATAATGCAGTGTCATAATAATTGGATGGATCAGGATACTCTCAGTGCTGCAGCAGGGTAGGAACCAAGAGACAAAAGGGGATTCAAATGGAACTGCAGGATAGAGCAGAAGGGGGCGACCACATTTTCTAGGTTATGCAGTGACAATGTACAATGACAGGTGAAATAGGCATAACATCAAACTCAATGCTCCCACTTTCCCAAGAATGAGACAAACTAAAATGTTTCCTAAAGATTAGCTTTGCAGACAGGAACCCAGCCAAGAGTAAATCATCTTCGATATATTTTAAATTTCGTTATTTAAATGGCATTGGCCTTCTTCACACCGATTCAAAATGGGCAAAAACATAAAAATTTGGAGAATTCTGCAGGTCAGGCAGTTCCGATGAAAAGATAAATGGTTACCATTTCAGATCAAAGACCCCTTTACAACTGAGAAAGAGAGAAACAAGTTTCATCAGGTGGCAGTCTGAAGAATGATTCCGAACCGAAACATCACCAATCCTTTTTATCTAGAGATGCCGCCTGACCTGCTGAGTTTCTCCAGCATTTTGTGTCTATCTTTCACAGAGAAAGGGTCCGTATCTTACATTTCACACATTGCTCTCCCCTTCCTTGCTGCTTAGACTAGCTGCTGAGTTTTTTTTCCATTTTAATTTCAGATTTCCAACTTCTGCACCCAAGAGAACACATCATTAAGTGCCTGTATAATTGGGAAGATGACATACCTTGTGGGGACCAGAGGAGCATTTCTGCTTCAACTGGCCTCAATTCACTTCCCCGACAGGCTGATGTGGAAATCCACTGAGGCTTCCTGTTTACGATACCTTAAAGCTGCATCCCTCTAAGGTTTTCGAAGTTCCTGCATGTTAGAAAGGTCCCCCTATGACTTTGGGTATTTTTGCCAGCTGCTCAAGGCAGCAGACTAAAATAGCAAAAAAGTAAGCACTCAGTCTCACAATTCTTATAATTTTTATATGGAGCGAGAAACGTTTAGTTAAAAATTACAGAAAATCCTGGAAACAGACAGCGGATTGGAGAGAAACAAAATTGACAGGAGAGATGGTGTGGCATTGTTTAACAGGCTGTATGGTGGCGTATCGGTAGAGCTACTACGAGACCCGGGTTCAATCCTGACTACAGGCGCTTGTCTGTACGGAGTTTGTACGTTCTCCCCGTGACCTGCATGGGTTTTCTCAGAGATTTTTGGTTTCCTTCCATGCTCCAAAGACGTACAGGTTTGTAGGTTAATTGGCTGGGTATGAATATAAAATTGTCCCTAGTGGGTGTAAGGAGGTGTTAATGTGCAGGGATCGCTGGTCAGCGCGAACTTGGCGGGCCAAAGGGCCCATTTCCACGCTCTATCTGTAAAGATACAAACAACGATGGTAATCTCTCTCCCTGTCAGAGGTATTCACAATATACTGTTCTAATAAGCCTCAATATTTTAGGATCAATCTTCTGACTAGGCACATTACACCATTTGGGTCTCAATACTGATTTTAGTTTCGCAATTAAGTATCATCCATAATATTAACTCAGTTTTTCCCTCCCCTCAGGCAATGCCTGATCTGCTGGGCCGTTACAGCATTTTTTAACTTGCAGGTTCTGCAATAAATGTGACATGCATTTTACATGTCAACATGAGTTTTATTTTTCTATTTTTTCTTGTTAATCGATTGACCAGGCAGGTCCACGAATGAAATCCAAAATAGTACAGATGCTAAAAATCTGAATTAAGGAGAGAAAATGCTGGAAATGCTCAGCAGGTATGGAAAGAGAATCAGAGTTAAACTTTTCAGGTTTGGGAGCCTTCGTCAAAACTGGGAAAGAGAGGAAAAACAATAGTTTTCAGTGAGGAGAAGGTTGGGGAGAATCAGGTAGAACAAAGATGATATCTCAGAGGGCATCCAAATGGATTAATGGAGACAATTACAAGGACATTATGCTTCTTTGTCCATGTAACACGTTGTTTACAGCAAGGTTAAGGGGCATGCTGAGAACAACCAGATGATACAAATAGAATAAGAGTGGTCATCATGCAAAAAGGCCAGTTCTGATAATAGACACACAGAGAGTGAGCTACCTAGAGGTCCAAATTGAGTCTGGAGAGCTGCAGACGAAAGATGAGAAATTGTTCCTCCAGCTTGCCTTGGGCCTCACAATGATAGTTCCATAACTTTGCATTCTTCTCAGCAATCCTGGCCTTGCCTTACCAATGATATTCCCTGTGTCCAATCCATTCTCTCCCATCCCCATCCATCTGCAATTTAAAATAAATTGTTATCTCACTTTTCCCATCATGATGAATGATCTTTTATCTGAAAAGTTAAACTTTGCTATTTGAAAAATATGATTTGACTAGCTCAGTGTTTGAGGTATTTTCTGCCTTTACTTCAGATTTCCAGCTGTTGCAGTTATAGCTTGGTTAAAAATATTTCCCATTAGTTTCCCACTGTTTTTCACAATTTTTTTAACCTGTTTGGTACTAATGCAGTCTGCCTCTCCTGAACCATTCTTTTCTACCAGTAAGGTTCCCAGCTCTTTATAAAAAAAATAATGGTATTGGACATGACTGAGCCAGCCTCCATTCTTGAATCAGTTTGCGTCTTTATCTTTCAATCGACTTGAATGTATGTGGTTTAACTTATTTCTCGTGTCATGTATGAATGCTTCTTTATGAACCTACACCCGTCTTCCATTAAATCCTCTCTGATCTTCCTTGGTAAACAGCTCGCCATCACAAAAGTATCGATCTCACAAATGCGTGTGCCTGAGCAAAAAATTACAAATGCTTCTGTCGTGCTACAATGACATGTATTGACCAATAAAGATCAATTGCGGTATTAAAATAGCCAACCGAAATTGTAATTTCTAGTTCTGAATGATATTATAATGAGCCAATGGCATTAATCATCACTTGTCTAATCCAGTACAATACAATACGCTTCAGTTCATTTTGAGCACAATATTTCGCAACTGCTAAAAATGGAATCCAAAAATTGGAAACGTATGATGAATTTCAAAAATGTCATCTTTTGCTAAAATTAGTTACCTCTCCCTTTTACAGATACATTCCCTTCTGAAGAAGGGTCTTGACCCGAAACGTCACACATTCCTTCTATCCAGAGCTGCTGCCTGTCCCGCTGAGTTACTCCAGCTTTTTGTGTCTTTCTTCCCTTCTCACAAACTCTTTATAAAGATACTTTACTGCACCAACCCTTATAAAACCAGTGGTTAAAGTAATTGTTAAATAGTAGCATTTCTTTTAAAGAAGGCTTGTCAACTTTAAAGGCCAAATTTATGTCCCATGGTCATTTGTTCAGAAGAGAGATACTGACATGTTCTCAATTAGATATTACATCCACATGCTGCAAGTTCAGTCTCACTCCAGAGAATTGAACACAAAATTCTAGTCTGGTAGTCCTGTCCAGTGAAGTGTGACATCACTGGAGATATTATCTTCTGCATGAGAGTTTAATCCAAGGTCACATTTGCTCTCTCAGGTACATATCAAATAAAAGTCTCATGGTACATACTTCAAAGACCACTAGAGAGTTAGTCCTTAAATTGATTTCACAAAAACAACTGATTACCTGATGCTTATCACAATGTGTTTGCTGCTATCTTTATGCACAGACAGGCCGCCCTATCTCTGAGACTAGAACAATTACATTGGAACTAAAGAAATAAAAGTATACCATTTGGCCCCTAACACGTGACATTTCACATTGGTTCCATCTTCCAGCACTAGCCTCCTATCTTAAAATCTATCCAATTCTACCTTGAAAACACTTGTTGACTAAACTTGCATAACCTTCTGGGTAAATAAACCTCTTCTCTTCTTAATCTTGAATCATAGCCTGGCCCACATTTTGAGACTGTAACCTGGTTTTTGACACACTAGCCAGGAAAACATCATCCATGCATCTATCATGTTATGTCCCGTAAGAATTATGTATATTTTAATCAGGTCACCTCTCATTCTTCTAAACTCATGAGCACTACTAGGCTTATTATTCTTATGTTGAACTCAGCTTCACAGGAATCAATCCAGTTATTCTCGATTACAATTATTCATTTCCTTAAGTCGGATGACTTGACCTACACCTAAATATTTTTGAATTTCAATACCTTTCAATCTCTCAAAAATACGAGAGACAATTTGATGCCTGAACATAATTAAAAGTGTGAAATAAACCAGAAAAAATTGCAACTACTTTTCAATATTTCATTGTGCTATGCTGAATTATAGGTGTCAAAATAGACAATAAGCCAAACTTACAGAATTTAGTTTTCAGGTTTGAGTCATGCACATGATGTATTGCCGTGAACCAGCCTAATAGATAAGGTGGCACAGACTAGCAGAGCAGATACCTCACAGGTCCAAATCCTTAATCCAGACCTGAAGTTGTATAGTTTGCACATCCTACCTGTAACTGAGTGGATTTCCTTCGGTGCACTAGTTCTCTCAAAGATGTATGGGGTGTTAGATTAATTGGCCACAGTGAAATTGTCCCGATTCAGGGGTATTGATGAAAATGTGGGGAAATGGTTTATTGGGAAAATTAGTGGAGTAATAGGATTGCTTTGTGAGATCATATAGGCTTGATGGGTCAAAACAGCCTCTAAGATGCGAGTAATCAGAAGCATAACATTCTATCCAATTTGTATAAACTCTTAAATACTCATTGTAAATTGATTGTAGGGAGGAAGACCAAGAAAGGAAAAAGCAAAAACTTTGAACCATCTGCACAGTGATGGAAAATACATCACAATTCTAATAGCTGGGCTTGAAGGACTAGTGTATCTTGTCTACCCTCTCTTGAATATTCCTCAAATGCATTTGATTTAAAAACATTGTCCTGCCACGATGTTCAATTTAGTATAACAGTGTAGCTGATTATTATATGAAGGAAAACAAAAATAAAACAATCTTGTTGTCCAACAACCGACAATCAGACTGCCTTCTTGCACATTGTAAAATGTGTTCCTGTCCATCTGCCCCAGGGAAAGGTAATCAGTTTCTAAAATACATTGTTTTCTGTCAGATTATCCATCAATTTGCTCATCCTGGTGTAACGTATTTCAATAATGGTTGAGGAGGACTGGCTTAATTGAAACATTCTTTTCTACAAATGTAGGCATTTGCCAAGAAACTTTAGTCAATCATCCATCGATGGGTCATCCATCACCTTTATTTTTTTTGCAAGATCCAGAACCACTGAATTACCAAACAAATTGTTATGTATCTATGTTGAAGATAGATGGATATTACTTTACATGATCATCCAAAAGGCGCAGAAACGATTTCATAGATTTAAACTAAAAGGAAGAATGTAAGGATTTCAATTAAAGTTGCTGCACCAAATACATAGACTTCAGCTCTTAAAGCAATACAGTAACACAACTACATCCACCATTACCTGGAACTGTAGCAATGTTTTTATAAACATCTGCTGGATAGCAACTTGTGGTTTGATGACGAAAGATAGGATTTCCATATCAACAGTAGTAATATGCGATTATGGTTTTAATATTTCCTAACAGGATGTATTATAAAACAGCATTTTGGTAAAAAGAACTACATTGTTCACATAAAAAACATTAATTATATATAAATTCTGCAAGACATTAAAAAGGACTGCAAAAACAAATTATTAATGCAAAACACAATTAGAAAATATGTCCAAGGTAGTGAAATGGGGTGATCCACAGTGTTCCATTGCCAAGGAGGGATTAGGATTATAGTTGAGGCTCACTATAATCCAAAATACATTGACAGTTAACATAATGGTTCATTCATGCTGCAAAATAAAACGAAATCATCCAGATAATTACATAAATAAGAATTTACAGGAAAGAGTTTAAAGCCGTCCGAACGATATCAGGTTTAGTTTAAATAGAACAATTATTATTATAGGAAATATTAATGAGGCTGAAATCAGTATATTTCCATGACCTGATGACAAGGCTTTGAGAATGTTGGCTACATGACAATACAGGGCTCTCAAGGGCCTGTCCCACCAGCATGCGACTGCATGCGTCTAGCGCGACCAAACAGAAGCGGAGTTCAGCTGGGCAGGCGGTGGGCCAACTGAATTTGAACGTCGCATGGCGTCGGGCGGTGACGTCATCACGCAACTGCACGCCGGGCAGTGACGTCATCGTGCAACGCCACACGCTTGGCGTATGCCATCGAGACGCTGCGTACGCCCTCAATGCACCTGCGGGCCAACAGGCCGTTGGCGCGTGGAATGTTCGGACAGTGCAGGATTTATGGAGGCCCGCGTGATGTCGGGACCAGCCCCGTACAACTCCATACGCCTCCGTGCTTGGAAGTGCGACCGGCCCCAGCGCGGCCCTACGCCTCAAGCAACCACGTTTGGTCGCGCTAGACGCATGCAATCGCATGCTGGTGGGACAGGCCCTTCACTGAACTTTTTTTCAGTTTCCACCCGGGTAACCTAGACAGCTTTTTAGGTTGCCAAATGACAGTTTAGGTGGTCTTTTAAGATGGCTTGCATAACGCGTGCGATATTATACTCGGACAAAGTATGTAGTTACCAGTCGCATTCACATATTATTTCTGCTTCAAATAAAGTCACATACTAAACATATTCATCAATCAAGACAAGTCAGAGTCACAGAGTGATACAGTGTGGACTCAGGTCCTTCAGCCCAACTTGTCCACACCGGCCAACATGTTCCAGCTACACTAGTCCCACCTGCCCGCATTTGGTCCATATCCCTCCAAACCTGTCCTATAAATGTGCCTGTTTAAATGTACCTTCTTAAATTTTGGGATTGCCCCTGCCTCAGCTTGTTCCATACATCAATCACCCTTTGTGTGAAAAAGTTACCCCTCAGATTCCTAATAAATCTTTTCCCCTTCACCTTGAACCTATGTTCTCTGGTCCTCGATTCCCCTACCCTGGGCAAGAGTCTGTACATCTACCCGATCTATTCCACTCATGATTTCATACACCTCTATAAGATCACCCCTCATCCTCCTGCACTCAAACAAATAGAGTCCCAGCCTACTCAACCTCTCCCCATAGCTCAGACCCTCTAGCCCTGGCCACAATCTTGTAAAACATCTCTGTACCTTTTCCAGCTTGACAACATATTTCCTACAAAATTGTGCCCAGAACTGAACACTACATGTGGCCTCACCAGCGTCTTATACAACTGCAACATGACCTCCCAATGTCTAGACCCAGTCCTTGAAGAATACAACAAATGAAAAGACTGAACAATATTGGATATATTTTCTCTGGAAGGCATTTAGTTTTGCAGAACTATTTGCATTGATTTCTCTCAAGGATTTTGTTTTGCAGCAAGAAATTACATTGGAATCCATCTCAGATTAGAGGCCAAAGAAATATAAAACAGCTGTATCTTGTTAAAATTCACACACAAGCATTGTTATGGAACCACTACAGAGTGGCTATGCGCAAGCGGACATTCCTTGTATACAGATAAAAGTAGATAACCTATTTAAAATGTGAACTGTCTCCAGATTAGTATGTGTGGGTGGACAGCATTCATTTTTAGTTTGCATGCTTAACGCCATGCAGCTGAAACGGCAGCAGCTGCCGAGTGGGGTGCCTTCATCTTGCAGGGTTCCCTGTAGCACTGAGAAGATAATAATTAGCTATTGACTTCTTTGTTAATTGGTTGATTGTAATTACATGCACGATCTGGGGCCAATTAAGAGCTCATAACACTCAAGAGATTTGTACATGTATAAAGTAGAGTAGTTTGGGAGATTTACGTCACAAATGTGAAACTGGGAAAGAGAACAGTGTGAACGAGTGGATTTATAAAGTACACCCCATCTCAATAATTAATGGTTATTATACAAATGTGTATGCATTAAGACTCAATTTCTATGTCAGAATTGTTGTGAAATATAGGAATTAATCACTCAAGTCGACGGGGAAGTACGTGCAATTCAATCTTTCAATTACATAATTCTATGATTTTATTGACATTATTTAGGATTATCAACTTTCTCAATATGAAATCACAAACTAACCAGATTGATAATTTGCAAATATCTAATCAAGCAGATTTTTGACAAAGATCTCACCTTTTGTAGCTTTGGGCACTCACATGGGCCCCAGCTATGCCTGCCTCTTTGTAGGGTACGTCAAACAATCACTGTTCCAGGCGTACACTGGCCCTATCCCCGAACTATACCTCTGCTACATTGACGATTGCACCGGTGCTGTCTCCTGTACCTATGCAGAACTCACTGACTTGATGAACTTCATGACTAATTTTCATCCTGCACTCAAATTCACTTGGACCATCTCCGACATTTCCCTACCGTTTCCCTACCATCACAGGAGACTATTGACTGACATCTATTACAAATCCACTAACTCCCATAGCTATCTAGACTACACCTCTTCCCACCCTGCTTCCTGTAAAGACTTGATCCCCTACTCCCAATTCCTCCGTCTATGTTGCATCTGAACCCAGGATGGTGTTCCATACCAGGTCATCAGAGACATCCTCATACTTCAGGGAATGGGGGTTCCCCTCTTCCATTATAGATGAGGTACTCACTAGGGTTTCTTCGATATCCCGCAGCTCCATTCTTGATCCACCTCTCCCCCATTCGTACCAAACACGTCCCTCTTGGCCTCACCTTTCACCCCATCAGCCGTCGCATACAGCATATAATCCTCCGACATTTTAGCCACCTCCAACGGGATCCCACAATTAGCCACTTCTCCCCATCTCCACCCTTTTCTGCTTTCCGCAGAGACCGCACCCTCCACAACTCCCTGGTCAACTCGTCCCTTCCCACTCAAACCACCCCCTCCCCAGGTACTTTCCCCTGCAACACCTGTCCCTATAACCCCCCCCTTCGACTCCGTCCAAGGATCCTGACAGTCTTTTCAGGCGAGGCAGAGGTTCACTTGCACCTCCTCCAACCTCATCTACTGTATCCACCGATTCAGATGAGGACTGCTGTATATCGGTGAGACTAAACGCAGGTTCAGTGATCGCTTCGCTGAACACCTCTGCTCAGTCTGCCTAAACCTACCTGATCTCCCAGATGCTCAACACTTTAACTCTCCCTCCCATTCCCACACTGACCTTTCTGTCCTGGGTTTCCTCCATTGTCACAGCGAGGCCCAGCGCAAACTGGAGGCACAGTACCTCATATTTTGCTTGGGTAGCTTGCACCCCAGCGGTATGAACATTAACTTCTCTAACTTCAAGTAGCCCTTGGTTTCCCTCTCTCTCCACACCCTCCCCCTTCCCAATTCTCCGACCAGTCTTACTGTCTCCAACTACATTTTATCTCTGTACCGCCGACTCTCCTGACATCAGTCTGAAGAAGGGTCTCTACCCGAAGCATCACCCATTCCGTCTCTCCAGAGATGCTGCCGGTCCCGCTGAGTTACACCAGCATTTCGTGTCTACCTTCGATATAAACCAGCATCTGCATTTATTTCCGACACATTCCTTCACCTTTTTATTAGTTCAATTCTATGTTGTGCAAAACAAGAGGGCTTGGGAGGTGAATGGGGACAATTCTTGATCAGTTAAACAATGGATGTGTGGAGTTCATCAAAAAGGCAGAGACAGAAACCCACCAAAATCTAGAGAGAAACATAGACAAACCATCCAGGAAATTATGCTGCCATGAAGGAGAGAAATAAGTTATGAATCATACAAATTATCACAGGAATGGAGTGTAGGAACCAGAGAAAGATTAAACAGGACAATGAAATATATCTAAGGTGCGAGCTGGGTTGCCATGGTGATGTGCTGTTTGAAAAATTATCTGATTGATAGATTAATGAGGGCAGTTTGGAGAGAAAACAAATAGATGGACATGATAAAACTGTGAAATGCAATTCAAAAACTGTGACAGAGAACTGAAGTCAAACAAGAAAGCGGGTAATATCCTGCACTCCAGGCAATGTCTGTGGATTGAGAACAATCGTGCCAGCACGTACAGCATAATAGGACTGACAAATTCTGGTAGAAACAGAGAAGATGAGCTGGAGACATGAATGACAGCAGTTGCTGTAATCTGGAGAAAAAGAAATTCCTCCCAAAAGTTAGCTGGGTTTCGGAGTAAATATACAACACAGAAGGGACGGAGTTATATGATATGTCGAATTCCGACGGAGTGCTTCAGTAACTCTGCAGATCAGAGGAACTCTGCTTGTGGAAGTCAGTGGGTTTATAATAAACATCAGTCGATAATTTGTCCCCTGTGATGGAGAGAGAGAGATAAACAAATGTAGGAGATGGTGGAAGTGAATTTAAGAGCAGGGTTAGTGATAAAGTTAATGAAATCCAACGAGTTCTGCATGGGAGGTAGACAAACGTGCTGGAGAAACTCAGCGGGTGCAGCAGCATCTATGGAGCGAAGGAAATAGGCAACGTTTCGGGCCAAAACCCTTCTTCAGATTTATCATAGGTTCTGCATGGGTGCAGGAGGCAGTCCCAATGCAGTCATCGATGTAGCAGAGAAAGAGTTTGGGGATGGTGCAGTGTATATTTGGAGCAAGGACTGTTTGACATAACCAACAAGGTAGGCAGCATAGCTGGGCCCATTCGGGTGCCAAAGGCTACACCTTTAACTTGAAGAAAGTGAGAGGAGTCAAAAGAGTTGTTGAGGGTGAGTATTTAAGAAGGAACTGCAGATGCTGGTACGAAAAAAATCTCCAGTATTTTTGTGTACCTTTGTTGAGGGTGAGGACAGGTTCTGTCAAACGAAGGAGAGTTTTAGTAGAGGGGAATTGATTGGGTCTATCTATGTTCGACTATCTGTGTTCTGCAGAGACGCTGTCTGACCCGCTGAGTTATTCAGACACTTTAGATTTTTTTAAATTGTAAACTAGCATCTGCAGTTCCTCGTGTTTACATTGTTGAATTCAATATTGAGTCCTGAAGGCTGCACCATGCCCAGGCAAAAGATAAGTTGACAAGGTTACACTGAGCTTCTTTGGAAAAACACAAGGGATCACAGGCAGAGAGTGGAAATGGCATGGAGAAATGAAGTGACAGGCAACTGGACGCCCGGGTCCAATGAAGATTCCTGGAAGCAGTTACTCTATCCATCTGGCTCCTTCAGTGTAGAGGTTACTGGATTATGAGCACAATACAGTCAAGAAGCTCAAAAATGATGTTTTTTTAAATATAGAGAATGGAGTGTGCCTAGAATGCATCGCCAAGGGTGCTAGTGGAAGCAGATATGATAGTGTCAATTAAGAGGCTTTTAGATGGACACATTCATATAGAGGGGATGGAGCGATATGAATCACGTGCAGGCAGAAGGGATGAGTTTAATTTGGGATCATGTTTGGAGCAGAATTCGAAACGCCCGTTCATGTGCTGTTTTATGTGCTATAATTGTTTGCATCCCTGGATGGTAGGAAATGAAATGTGCATGTTGCACAGAAAGGTGCCACAGAGGGAGAGTTGTTGGTAGAGATGAAAGTACAGGCTAGGAGTAGTGAAGCAAATGGCCCATTCTGAAACCTGAAAGGTAAGAAAAGGGGAAAATATATCTATGGTGGAATCTAACTGAAGGTGACAGATAATACCAATATTGTTCTGTTAAATGGGGAAGCCAATGAGGTGGAAAGTAAATCTCAGAGGCATCTGTGGAGGGTATTTTCAGTGGAGCAGTTGCTACAGAGACCGAGGAGCTGGATAATTGAACAGATTCCTTACAGAAGGAAGGGTAGGTAAAACACAACTTATCTCTTGCATATATAGTTCTGAGGAGATTTAGGCCATTTGGAAAAATGGGCTGAAAGATGGCAGATGGAGTTTAATGCTGATCAATGTGAGGTGCTACACCTTGGCAGGACAAATCAAAATAGGACGTACATGGAAAAGGGTAGGGAATTGAAGAATACAGTTGAACAGAGGGATCTGGGAATAACCGTGCATAGTTCCTTGAAGGTGGAATCTCATATAGATAGGGTGGTAAAGAAAGCTTTAGGTATGCTAGCCTTTATAAATCAGAGCATTGAATATAGAAGCTGGGATGTAATGTTAAAATTGTACAAGGCATTGGTGAGACCAAATCTGGAGTATGGTGTACAATTTTGGTCGCCCAATTATAGGAAGGATGTCAACAAAATAGAGAGAGTACAGAGGAGATTTACTAGAATGTTGCCTGGGTTTCAACAACTAAGTTACAGAGATAGGTTGAATAAGTTAGGTCTTTATTCTCTGGAGCGCAGAAGGTTAAGGGGGGACTTGATAGAGGTCTTTAAAATGATGAGAGGGATAGACAGAGTTGATGTGGACAAGCTTTTCTCTTTGAGAATAGGGAAGATTCAAACAAGAGGACATGACTTCAGAATTAAGGGACAGAAGTTTAGGGGTAACATAAGGGGGAACTTCTTTACTCAGAGAGTGGTAGCGGTGTGGAATGAGCTTCCAGTGGAAGTGGTGGCGGCAGGTTCGTTGGTATCATTTAAAAATAAATTGGATAGGCATATGGATGAGAAGGGAATGGAGGGTTATGGTATGAGTGCAGGCAGGTGGGACTAAGGGAAAAAAGTTGTTCGGCACGGACTTGTAGGGCCGAGATGGCCTGTTTCCATGTTGTAATTGTTATATGGTTATTGTTATATGGTTAATCTGAAAGGTTAATGTGTTTAAGGTGCAGTCTAACCTGCTGAATATTTACAACATCTCCATGGTTTTTTTTTATTCTAGAGGATATACTTGCAATAGAGATAGTGCAGAAAAAGTTTACCAGTATGGTTCTACACAACTTCATTCGATAACTTCTTAAAAAATTATTTGAAAGAGAAACTGTTCTCCTTCGCATTATTTCTCCCCCATCAATTCCTTGGTTTACTAAGGCTACACAGCTCCTAAACTAGGAAGCCAAATGTCTAATCTACTCGCTGGCTTTGACCAATTTACTAAGAGCTGTACAAGAACAGTACAAATCGCCCTCCACAAGAATGCAAGAGACTAGGAGCTGGAGTAGACCACAAGTCCCTTCTAGTGTGTCCTGCTCTTTTATATGTTCATGGATAATCTGTTCTTCCCTCCAACTCCTCTCCTGTGCAAATTCACCATGCCCCTCTGTTCCTTGACTTAACAAACATTTAGCCACTTTCACTTTAAATATTTCTAATGATCCAACATTTTCTCCCCACCGGAACAGAGAACTCCAAAGATTCACCAGCCTCTGAGATAAATTTCTACATACAGTGCCCTCCATAATGTTTGGGACAAAGACCCATCATTTATTTATTTGACTCTGTACTCCACAATTTGAGATTTGTAATATTTTTTTTTTAAATCACGTGTTTAAAGTGCACATTGTCAGATTTTAATAAAGGCTATTTTTAATAAATTTTGGTTTCACCATGTAGCAGTGTTTATCCATAGTCCCCCAAATTTCAGGGCACTATAATGTTTGGGACACAGCGATGTCATGTAAATGTAAGTAGTCATGTTTAGTATTGTGTTGCATATCCTTTGCATTCAATGACTGCTTGAAGTCTGCGATTCATGGACATCACCAGTTGCTGGGTGTCTTCTCTGGTGATGCTTTGCCAGGCCTGTATTGCAGCCATCTTTAGCTGATGCTTGTTTTGGGGGCTAGTCCCCATTAGTTTCCCTTCAGCATATAAAAGGCATGCTCAATTGGGTTCAGATCGGGTGATTGACTTGGCCACTCAAGAAATGACCATGTTTTAGCTTTGAAAAACTCCTTTGTTGCTTTAGCAGTATGTTTGAGAACATTGTCTTGCTGTAGAATGAACCACCGGCCAATGAGTTTTGAAACATTTGTTTGAACGTGAGCAGATTGAATGTGTCTAGACACTTCAGAATTCATTACGCTACTCCCATCATCGGTAGTATCGTCAATGAAGATAATTGAGCCAGTACATTCATCAGCCATACATGCCCAGGCCATAACACCCCCACCACCGTGTTTGAGGTGGTATACTTTGGATCTTGGACAGTTCCTTCTCTCCTCGATACTTTGCTCTTGCATCACTCTGATATAAGTTAATATTTGTCTCATCTGTCCACAAGACCTTTTTCCAGAACTGCGGTTGCTCTTTTAAGTACTTCTTGGCAAACTGTAACCTGGCCATCCTATTTTTGCAGCTAACCAGTGGTTTGAATCTTGCAGTGTAGCCTCTGTATTTCTGTTCATGAAGTCTTCAGCAGACAGTGGTCATTGACAAATCCACACCTGACTCATGAAGAGTGTTTCTGATCTGTCGGACAGGTGTTTGGGCATTTTTCTTTATTATAGAGAGAATTCTTCTGTCATCAGCTGTGGAGGCCTTCCTTGGCCTGCCAGTCCCTTTGTGATTAGTAAGCTCACCAGTGCTTTATTTCTTCTTAATGATGTTCCATACGGTTGATTTTGGTAAGCCTAAGGTTTGGCTGATGTTTCTAACAGTTTTATTCTTGTTTCTCAGTCTCATAACGGCTTCTTTGACTTTCATTGGCAGAACTTTGATCCTCATGTTGATAAACAGCTATAAAAGTTTCCAAAGTTGATGGAAAGACTGGAGGAAAGACTAGGTGCTGCAAGCTCTCTTATACCTGCATTAAGGAGGCATTTAAACGCACCTGAGCAATTACAAACGCCTGTGAAGCCATGTGTTCCAAACATGATGGTGCCTTGAAATGGAGAGGGGAGAGACTATGTTTAAACACAGCTATAATTTCTACGTGTTGAAACCAAAATGTATAAAAATGGCCTTTAATAAAATCTGACAATGTGCACTTTAACCACATGTGATTTTCTCTATTACAAATCTCAAATTGTGGAGTACAGAGGTAAATAAATAAATGATGGGTCTTTGTCCCAAACATTATGGAGGGCACTGTATCTCAGTTCTGAATGACTTGCTTCTTATCTCGTAGTTACATTCCCTTGCTTGAGATTTCCCCACGAGTGCAAACATCGCAACATCTATCCTGTCAAGACCCTAAGGATCTTGTATGTTTGAACATTGTTATGTTCCATCCATCTTTTCTTTCCCTTATAAAAGTTGGCAGCGTTTGGGAATAAGCGTATGAAAAAATGTGAAAAACTGTGAAGGAAAACTCACATCCTTTGCTTCACCAGTTCCTGCTTGTTTCAGTCTTTCAGATAGATCTGCAGCAGTTGAATCAAGCTTGCATGTTTTAAAATCAACAATGAAGCCCAGATGGGTTTCAGAGAAAATAGAGGAGAGGGGGGGCAAAAGAGAAGCAGTAAAGTAACTCACTCGGTAAAACGTCCTGCAGTTGCAATTAGAGTTGGCTTCTTGCCACTAGCTTTAAGAAACAAAGAAATGTCCAAATTGGCAGGCAAAATTTAAGTAAATTAATCAGCCCAAGTATTTTTGTAGATTTCTTAAGCATAGTCCACGTAATTGTTTTGACATTTTAATCAACTTGACATCGCAGGACTTTTCCTTGAAGCCTTGAAAAGGAGTGGAGCACATTCATTTGACGATTGAATTGTTAATTTGTGACCTAAAATACTTGCAAGCTTCTTTGAGCTACACAACGGGAATCACTTGGTAAATCCAGCACAGTGGCAGAGGGAAGAAAGTTGAAAGCTGTTTTCTTTGAATACATAAAACCTCTGGGATTTGGCTTACTCATCTTTATTAAACGTGTAAAAAGTGTTTGGAATAAGCAACATCTCTGGGTATCTGTAAAGGGGTATTATTTCAGATGTAGTCCCACAGTTAGAACTGTTCTGGTAATATTGCAGTCTAGAAATTATTATTGACCTGACATAAATCGTGTAAACATTCAGACTTACAGAACTAAGAAATGCAAACCTATAGTTTCAAAAATTTGCCTTAAGAATCTAATTATAACCATAACCAGTGCAAATTTATTTACACAAGCTGCAAGAGAGGATTCTTCAGGATCGAATTTACTTCCCTTTAGAAGAGAACGGGATAATTATGGACAGTTTACATGGCTTTGTGTGCAGCAGGTTACATCTTACTAACTTGAAGTGTTTTTTGAGGAGGTGACAAAGGGAATCGACAGGGTAGGGCAGTGGACTGCATGGATTTTAGCAGGGGATTTGATAAAGTTCCTCATGGTGAACTGATCCAGAAGATTAAGATTCATGGGACCAGTCTGAAGAAGGGGCTCGTCCCGAAACGTCACCATTCCTTCTCTCCAGAGATGCTGCCTGTTTCGCTGAGTTACTCCAGCCTTTTGTGTGCATCCACATTGACTTGGCCATTTGGATTCAGAACTGGCTTGCTCATAGAAGACAGAGGTAGTAATGGAAGGGTATTATTTTGACTGGAGGTCTGTGACCACTAATGTTCTGCAGGGAACTGTGTGAAAATGTAAATACGTCAGTTAGCAAGTTTGCAGACAAGACCCAAATTGGTGGAGACGCAGACAGTGAAGAAGGTTGTTAAATAATACAGTGGGAATTCAATCAGTTACGGGGATAAGGAGATGGAGTTTGATCCGAGCAAATGTGAGATGCCATATGCTTGCCTACATCGAGTACAGGAGTCAGGAAGTCTCGCTGCAGCTTTATAAACTTTGGATAGGCCTCATTTAGAGTATTGTGTGCAGCATTACAGGAAGCATATGGAGGATTTGCAGCGGGTGCAGCAGAGGTTCACCAGAATGCTGGTTTAGAGGGTATAAGCAATAGGAAGAGTCAAATTGGCTTCTCTAGAGCTTGGGTGGTTGAGTGGAGACCTGATATAAGTATATAAAAGTATGTGTGGCATAGATAGTCAGTCAGACCATTTTCCCAGGGTGGAAATGTCAAAGACCAGAGGGCATAGTTTTAAGGTCAGAGGGGGAAAATCTAATAGGATGTGTGAACATGGAGAGTGGGAGATGCGCGGAATGCGTGCCGCCGGGTGGTGGTGGGGGCAGATTTGATAGTGGCGCTGAAGAGGCTTTTTGAGAGGCACATTGATGTGCAGGGAATGGAAGGATATAGATCATATGCAGGCAGAGGAGATCATTATAACTTGACAGCATTTCGGCACAGACATAATGGGTTGAAGCACCTGTTCCTGTGCTGTATTGTGATGTTTTATATTCTCTGTCAAAAGGACAGCTCTTTATTTGTAACAGAGGAATAAAACACTAATTGCAGGTTGATTGTCTTATCTAATAGCTAGGGCACAAAACTAATGGTCTATTTCTGGAGATGGCCAGGAGTTTCCACTTAATTTAAAACCATTCTGTACTTAACAGCCTTTTAGTTATCTAAAATTTTCTTTGCCACACAACTGCCTTTCCCCAGATCACAGATTATTGCTTCCAGACCACATACAAGGAGAACACTAACCCATTTCTAACTCTCCTTTTGTTTGCTCATTTCTCCAAGAAAATCAATTTCTATACCTACAACCGTTTAATTCATTCCCAGATAATGTCACAATGTTGGCACTTGTACCTACTTGAGGTTAAAGACAGGTGCAAAGTCCCCTGCTCTCAAATGTTTCCCTTGGCAGTCATCCCGTTTTCTTGATGGTGCAGGCAGGAGTCTCACAAAATGTGTGGTTACAGTGAATGCCAGCTGAGACCACTGTCTGAGGTAGTACAGGAGAAAAAACAGTGCCCTCATCTTAAATACTAACTCCAAGGGGAGAGAGGGAGGAGGCAGAGGAAGCACGAGTAGGATTGGCAGAATAAGAATGTTTATCATCACATAACTTCAGGGAGGAGAAAAAGCTTGCAGCTCTGTAACAGATGATTTTAATCGCAGAGACTGGCGCAGAGAAGTGGGTTTAATATGAGTGGAAAGAGGTTTGGCTTGCAAACCAAGTTTCCAGTTATAGACACAAAGTGCTGGAGTAATTCAGCGGCTCAGGCAGCATTTCTGGAGAAAAGGGATGGGTGATGTTTTGGTTCGGGTCCCTTCTCCAGACTCCAGAGATGCTGCCTGACGTGCTGAGTTACTCCAGTACTTTGTGTCTATCTTTGGTATAAACGGCATATGCAGTTCTTTGTTTCTACATTTAGGTTTCTAGTTAAATAGGTTCCATGCTTCAAAGCAGTTACAGAAGTCTTCACTAAAACCAGATTTATGGCAAAATATAGTCTCTAAACCTCCAGTGGGCTGCAGAAAGCTGTGGATCGTTGTGCTTGTAGCAGATGGCATGTTGCAATACTGCAAATGCCAGACCGAGACAAACGCCAGAAAGGCAGGAAACACACACAGAATCCAAAAATAAACAGCCAGTCTAGCTGCTCAAGAACGAAAATAAAAGATATTTTCAGACAGAACTGCACCACTGATAGAGAACTGAAGGCTCATTAGCAATTGAAGGAATTGGGTTGAGATAAGTGAAGAGAGCTGGTCATGTTCTGTGCCTAATGTACGACAAGGCCTCTAATAACTGCATTCAGAGGAGCCACAGAATTGTGGTTCAAATGAAGAAAAATCTGTCCTTCAGTATAGAAGGTAGGTGACACATTTGAAGTTGCCTTCTTTAGAAACATTGTTTTTTTAGCAGAGTACAGGGGTTTTCTTACATGGTCATAGCTGTACTCAATATTGGAAAATGTAGTCTCAATCATGAGGCCAATAGCTGACCTGCTATCACACACTCCCTTTCACTGTACTCACCTTTGAGATGTGGAGTGTCAAGCTTGCTAGATTTAAAAACTACTAATTTGGAAGTAAATACAAAATAAGGTTTAATGAGGTAAAGCCTGTGAATATTAAAAATTAAAGTGAAATTAATAAAGCATACCTTCCTACCTCCTAATCCACAATCCTACTATCTGCAACATGGTTCAGGATCCAAGAAAGGATTCTCCAGTTTCTGCATCCGTCACCTCAGTTTTGCAAGTCCTGGACTGAGGCTATCTGAGTAACTGAGCTTCACCAGTTCTATTGGCCAATGACATCTTGTGCAATGTTCTATCCCCTTCGTGACAACGTATTCCATTGAACAGAAGTGGCTTATTGAATCTCCCATCTTGCATTGAAAATAATTAAAACAACATTTGAATTGGAATAGTGATCCAGAAAAGCAGTTCGTATATCATCTGATACGGACACGAGGTATGAACATTGAAGAGTGGATCACATGGGATTTACAGCAGATGTTTGTGCCCATAACGGCATTTCGTTTGGACCCATATACAGTGTATCTTGTATATACAGTGCCCTTCATAATGTTTGGGTCAAACACCCATCATTTACTTATTTACCTCTGTACTCCACAATTTGAGACATGTTATAGAAAAAAATAACATGTGGTTAAAGTGCACATTGTCAGATTTTATTAAAGGCAATTTTTATACATTTTGGTTTCATCACATAGACATTACAGCAGTGTTTATACATAGTCCCCCCCATTTCAGGGCACCATAATGTTTGGGACACATGGCTTCACAGGCGTTTGTAATTGCTCAGGTGTGTTTAATTGCCTCCTTAATGCAGGTATAAGAGTTCTCGGCACTGAGTCTTTCCTCCAGTCACACCATCATCTTCGGAAGCTTTTATTGCTGTTTATCAACATGAGGACCAATGTTGTGCCAATGAAAGTCAAAGAAGCCATTATGAGACCAAGAAACAAGAATAAAACTGTGAGAGCCATCAGCCAATCCTTAGGCTTACGAAAATCAACTGTTTGGAACATCATTAAGAAGAAAGAGAGCACTGGTGAGCTTACTAATCGCAAATGGACTGGCAGGCCAAGGAAGACCTCCACAGCTGATGACAGAAGAATTCTCTCTATAATAAAGAAAAATCCCCAAACACCTGTCTGACAGATCAGAAACACTCTTCAGGGGTCAGGTGTGGATTTGTCAATGACCACTGTCCGCAGAAGACTTCATGAACAGAAATACAGAGGCTACACTTTAAGATGCAAACCACTGGTTAACCGCAAAAATAGGATGGCCAGGTTACAGTTTGCCAAGAAGTACTTAAAAGAGCAACCACAGTTGTGGAAAAAGGTCTTGTGGACAGATGAGACGAAGATGGATTTATATCAGTGATGGCAAGAGCAAAGTATGGATGAGAGAAGGAACTGCCAAGATCCAAAGCATACCATCTCATCTGTGAAACACGGTGGTGGGAGTGTTATGGCCTGGGCATGTATGGCTGCTGAAGGTACTGGTTCACTTATCTTCATTGATGATACAACTGCTGATGGTAGTAGCATAATGAATTCTGAAGTGTATATCCTATCTGCTCAATTTCAAACAAATGTCTCAAAACTCATTGGCTGGTGGTTCATTCTACAGCAAGACAATAACCCCAAACATACTGCCAAAGCAACAAAGGATTTTTTCCAAAGCTAAAAGATGGTCAATTCTTGAGTGGCTGTCAATCACCCGATCTGACCCGATTTGAACATGCCTTTTATATGCTCAAGAGAAAACGGAAGGGGACTAGCCTCCAAAACAAGCATAAGCTAAAGATGGCTGCAATACAGGCCTGGCAGAGCATCACCAGAGAAGACACCCAGCAACTGGTGATGTCCATGAATCACAGACTTCAAGTAGTCATTGCATGCAAAGGATATGCAACAAAATACTAAACATGACTAGTTTAATTTACATGACATTGCTGTGTCCCAAGCATTATGGTGCCCTGAAATGGGGGGGGGGGGGGGGGGGGAGGGGGGGAGGGACAGGGATATAATAAACACTGCTGTAATTTCCACGGTGAAATTAAAATGTATAAAAATCTTTATTAAAAGCTGACAATGTGCAATTTAACCACGTGTGATGTTTTCTACTGCAAATCTCAAATTGTGGAGTACAGAGGCAAATAAACGAATGATGGGTATTTGTCCCAAACATTATGGAGGGCACTGCAAGTCTTGGATCTTAACATGCTCACCTGAAACTGCTTAATAATGCTTTACACCACCCAATATCCCATGTATTTAATATGGGTAAATGCTGTGGCTAAAGTCACTGCATGAAAATCACATAAGTTAATTTAGCCTTCAAACAAAACAACATCAATAGGGAGGTTTCACGGCAGTCGGGTCACGACCCATGACCCGTACTGTTGCTATGCTACTCCAAGTGGAGTACACGCGATGAACTGCAGGTAAGCACTTACCATTGTTTCCAGCGTAGCGGGCCCGTTAAAACCCGCTGAAATTGTCAATTTTTGCGCTGTAAATAATTATGGAAATCGGGATAAGCGTGTGAGACATTTAGCCTACTTCAGAATTCCAAAAGTGAGGAGAAATGACGGTAGATAGAAGCGAGAGCTGAAGGGACAACAACAGCCAAAGTGCTTAGCGAACATTGGCCGTTTGCTCACTGCATTTCATCAACTAAGGCATCATTTGTTTTTTTTCTAGATTCCTTTGGCATCTAAAAAGTTTCAGAAGTGATAAATCTGGCTGTAAATTTTTTAAATTGCCCATGGTTCTCAAGTGAGTTTTTACATACAAAATGAAAACGCATCTGAAGAAAAATCTACAGCCAGATTTATCACTTCTGAGACTTTTTAAGATACCAAAGGAATCAAGAAAAAACACAAATAATGCCTTACCGCTGATGAAATGCAGTGAGCAAACGCGATAATCCCCAATATTTTCAATTCTGCACGGCCAATGTTCGCCAAGCACTGCTGCTGTTGTCCCTTTAGCTCTCGCTTCTCTTTACTTTCATTTCGCTTCACTTTTGGAATTCTGAAGTTGGGTACATGTCTCTCACACTTACCCCGAATTCCACAATTTTTTTCAGCGCATAAATTCAACATTTTGGAGGTTTTTAAACAGGTAGGAAAGTACGCGTTTCTGGCATTAATAACATATACCAGAAGTTACGGATGTCCTCCAGATGGATTGAGCGGCTCTGTGCGTCAAGCCCTATGACCCAGTGACCTTACGTGCAACCCCCTATAGACTGCAAATTGAGAGATTTTGACTAGTTATTCATAAACGGCCAAAAGACACTACAGGTGCACAACCTTTTATCCGAAGATCCAAATAACGAAAACCTCTGAATAGCGACATTTTTTCAGTCCTTGAAAAAAGGTCCTTGAAAACGTTCACGGAGGGCGGCCCTCAGAGGTGACAGAGGAACCTCCGGTCAGTCCTCGAAGAAAGGGGAACTAAATCCCCATCCATAAAAGAGAAGGTGAGGGTATATTGCGTGGGAGGGTTAATAATTGACAATATGCTGCTGTCTGCCCGCTGAGTTAAAAAAGTTCCCACGGTAGACTCACGATACACAGTGTATCGTGAGTCTTGCGTGGGAACTTTTTTAACTCAGCGGGCAGGGAGCTGCAGATTGTTGCTCCCTTCAGTTTCACCCTACCTACACCCCTCTGCTTCCCGGCCATGTGTGTGACCCCTTCCCTCCCCTCTCCAGCTCCCCGCCCATTGCACCGGCGCGGGGGCTTTGCACTGTCTTCACGTCGGCAATGCCAGTCACCGGAGACGTCAGGACCAACGGGACACCGACCCCCAGGCCCACTGCAAGCACGGAGATCCATGAGACCCACAGCCAGCAGCAGCCCAGCCCCGTTCCAACTCCAGAGGAAAACTGCAAACTAGCGGGAGACATCGGGACCACCAGGAGCCGCTCCCCGATGGGCCGCTACGGCGACAAGTGGCAGTTCGCCCACAGCCCGAGCTGTGCCCCCTCATCGGGACACCGACCCCCAGGCCCACTGCAAGCACTGAGATCCCAGATCAGCAACTCCAGCCCAGCCCCGCTCCAACTCCAGAGGGGCAGAAACTGATGGTGCGCAAGGTGCGTCTTGTTCTTGAGGTCGCGCAGCTCGGGCTGTGGGCGAACTGCCACTTGTCGCCGTAGCGGCCCATCGGGGAGTGGATTCCTCTGGAGTTGGGGGTGGGGAGGGGGAGGCGGGTATTGTGCTGTTTGATAGAAGCCCCTGCTATCCCAGGGACAGGGAGATGGGACATCCACCGAGGGCGGCCCGCAGAGGTGACAGCGGAACCTCCGGTCGGTCCTCGACGAAAGGGGAACTAAATCCCCATTCATAAAAGAGAAGGTGAGGGTACATTGACTGGGAGAGTAGGAATCCCAAGACAAAGTTGAGTGAGCGTTCACCGAGGGTGGCCCGCAGAGGTGACAGCAGAACCTCGGGTCGGTCCTGGAAGAAAGGGGAACTAAAAAGAGAAGTGGAGGGTATATTGCGCGGGAGGGTATATCGCCTACCTGGAAGAAACCAGACATTTTTTCCAGATGATGCGTCTGCACACACAAAGCTCACGTTTGGCGCCTCTGATGCACACGGATATAAGAGTGTGAAAATTAGCCTTGGGCATGTAGCCCCGCTAGGGTGACATGAGTGCGGGAGGTGATTCAATGCTGCGGTCACATTTACAAATTCAGGAACTCATTCAACACACTGCATTTCATACAGACATTTATTCTGTAAGAAAAAAACTACACTGAAGACTCAAACTCGCGACCGAGGAACTGCCGGGATCAAGGCGCAAACTCGCGACATTGCGGATATGAGCCGGGCACTCTACCACTGAGCCAGCCATTAAAATCTACGCTAAAAAATTTCCATTCCGAAGACCGACAAATTCCAAATTACGAAAAGTGTCTGGTCCCAAGGCTGTCGGATAAAAGGTTGTGCACCTGTACCTGTTACCATTGAGAATGTCTCAAATCACACAGAAATACTTCAAATAAGTTTGTAGTTGGTCAATACTTGCTTGGTGCCACCAGACAGCAAAAATCTGCAACTATGTTTATCCAAAGACTCTTTATGGTTCGTTGGCAGATCTTTTTTCAAATAAAAAGCAAACATTCCTTACCACTACAAAAAAATGCCAAGTTTGCTTTTGAAATGAATAATTTATATCCCCCAAATTCCTTATTAAAAAGCCACTATTGTTGAGCGTTTAAGTAAAAATATTTAAACTGTTAGATTCATTACTGAGATGAAGACACGATCAACAGACTATCTTAGGTTGGAATCAGTTTGGATGACGTTACCAATTACTTATCTTTCTCCCTATCACCAAGAGTGGAATTTATTTACATTTCAAACTGCAGATCACGACATTTAGTTGTAAAAATGCATCCAAATGAATCCTTTCCTCATGAACCATTTGTTGATGGAATAATGTAATCTAGCTATCTCTGACCTATGTCCTCCTTGACCTGTATATAGCCTTCAACACAGTTGACGGCACCATCTACCCCTTGCATCTCTTCACTGTTCTCCAGCTGCAAGAAACCAAATTATCAAGATGCCATGTATATCTTTCCGATTACAGAGTCCAGAACAAGGGGTCTTAGTTTAAGGATAAGGGGGAAATCTTTTAGGACCGAGATGAGAAAAACATTTTTCACCCAGAGAGTGGTGAATCTCTGGAATTCTCTGCCACAGAAGGTAGTTGAGGTCAGTTCATTGGCTATATTTAATAGTGAGTTAGATGTGGCCCATGTGGCTAAAGGAATCAGGGGGTATGGAGAGAAGGCAGGTACAGGATACTGAGTTGGATGATCAGCCATGATCATCTTGAATGGTGGTGCAAGCTCGAAGGGCCGAATGGCCTACTCCTGCACCTATTTTCTATGTTTCTATGTTACACCAAGAAAAATCAGCAATTGTTTTATATTACAACTGGTGTCCCTCAAACGATCACTCCTCATGTTAACCATCAGCAACAAACTGAAAACGATGTTGGTTTCCAAATTTATGCTGACACACGTAGGTCCACCTTATCCGTGTCACGCTTAGCTACTCCAGTGGTCCAACTGTATGGTATCCATTCATGAACGACTAAATCTTTCCTACAACATCATAAGCACAGTTCTCTAGCCATGGACTCCATCCCAATCCTTGACAACAGTCAAAAGCTAAACCAGACTACTTGCTACTTTATGTCACTCTGAGATGATCTATACCATCAGTGATCAATTTTCTTCATTGCACATCTACTGAGCGGCACAATGGGGCAGCTGGTAGAACAGCTGTCTCACAGCACCAGAGTGAGTGGGGTTCTATCCTGACTCGGGTGCTGAGTGTGTGGAGTTTGCACTTTCTCCCTGGGACTGTGTGGGTTTCCTCCAGGTGCTCCAGTTTCCGCCCACAACGTAAAGACTTGCAGGTTTGTAGGTTAATTGGCCTGTTTAAAGTACCCCTACTGTGTAGGAAGTAGACACAGAAATGGGATTACAGAGAACTAGGGTAAACAGGTGACCGTTGGTCATTGTGGACTTGGTGGGACAAAGGCCATGTTTCCCTGCTGTATCTTTAAACTAAACTAAAATTAACCACCTCAGCTCATTTCTGCTAAAGGCCTTATCCCCATTCCTTCCTTGCCAGATTCTTCACATATTTCAGTGCACGTCTGGCTGGACTGCCTTGGTCTACTTTCAACATACTTGAGTTCATCCAAAACCCCGTTGCCTATGTCCTAATTCTCCTAATGTTGTTCATTCAATGCATGTTAGTGTTGACGTTTGTATGTGAATCACTGTTCATAAAGGTGCTGAAATGCATGAAGAGGACCTCTAACAGTGCAAAACACATGCTCCTGCAACAAAAAGGAGAGACTTACCACCAAGACGACCCAACCACATGCCACCACCAATACCACTTCATCCACTCCCACAGTGCAATAAAGTCTGTGCCTCCAGGATCAACCTTTCACCACCTTACATGGTGATGATGGTCGACCCAACCGCGCATGCCATGAGTTGTAATGCTGAATACCACTTATATCCATATATATATACAGTATAATATATAGAGTCTGTGCCTATATAGGATATATATAGATATTTCAGCCATATAGATACATAGATGATAGATGGTATAGATATAGATAGTATAGATAGATGTGTGTGATATAGCGTATATATATAGTATATATATAGATATAGATATAGATATATATGTATATATATATATCTATATATATATATAGTATATATATGATTGTGTGTGTGTATATATATATATATATATATATATATATGCTGAGGCTCTATAAGGCACTGGTCAGGCCACATTTTGAGCACTGAGCAAATTTGGGCCCCATATCTGAGGAAGGATGAGCTGGTTCTGGAGAGGGCCCAGAGGAGGTTTACAAGAATGATTCCAGGAATGAGTGGGTTAGCATATGATGAGCGTTTGACAGCACTGGGCCTCTACTCTCTTGAGTTTAGAAGGTTGAGGTGGGACCTCATTGAAACTTACAGAATAATAAAAGGCATAAAAAGAGTGGACGTGGAGAGGATGTTTCCACTGTTGGGAGAGTCTTGGACCAAAGGTCGGCCTCAGAAGTAAAGGGCGCTCCTTTAGAAAGGAGGCGAGGAGGAACTTTGTTAGTCAGAGGGTAGTTAATCTGTGGAACTGATTGCCACAGAGGGCTGTGAAAGCCGTCAGTGGTTATTTTTAAAGCAGAGATAGACAGATTCTTGATTAGAACGGGTGTCAAGGGTTATGGGGAGAAGGCAGGAAAATTGGATTAGGAGGCAGAGATCAGCCGTGATTGAATGGCGCAGTAGACTTGATGGGCCAAATGGCCTAATTCTACTCCTATAATTTGTGAACTTGAGTGTGTGCTGGCAAGTGTCTGTCTGTAGTGACAGTTCTGAGCATGCGTGCAGTATTGGGTGTGCGCTGACATGGTAATATAAATTAGAGCTCGACATACTGGTCAATGTGGAGAACTAATTAGTACAGGGTATAGTTCTCACTTGCTGCAAAGTCCACAGCCAATTAGTATCAAGCTAATCATAGATTTATGGTTGTATGTATTATCGCTCTTCGAAAGGGTAACATTCAAAATCCACCATGAACGTCTGCCCAGACACACATTAGAAATGCCACAGGCTACGAAACTCATTTCTGGAACTCGAGCCATGGAACTTTGGAGTGCCAGCAACGTCGAGCAAATGTCTGTTCACAACGCAAGTCTCTCCAAACATCCTTTGTGCCAAACTAGTACCTCACATTTAATATACTACAAGCTGCAGAATGATTTCTTACTCAAACACTAACCCTGCCATTTCTATTTGTTTAGTTGATAGTGAAGGTTTGCCTCCATCTGTGTATTGGGCGATGAATAGATCTTCTTTTGTATGGACCTATTGTGGCCGTGCATATGTCGTACAGTGCCTGAACAATGATTTTTAAAAAGTCGAGTTCTTCAGCTTCAATTACCAGATTTTTGATCAGAGCTGGTAAATAATTGAATATCCAAATGAGATGGGATAGCATAAAGCTACCACATGTTAGGTCAACGAACAACCTAATATGGACAGAGGTTTTAAATCATGTTATCCATGTTTACACCAAAAAATTGTCTTTGTGGTTGGGCCTTCTTGGTGGTGAGCCACTCCCAAATTTTAGGAGAGCCCTGTCTAGCTCGCTCTTGAAAGCATCCAGAGCTGTTGTTGTTGAAATGAGTCATTTATTTGCCTGCGCTTGTGGAGTCAGGGCAAGAGTAAGTCCATAATCACTTAGCACATAAATAATGCAAAGCAAATTGACAATTGTCTGAAGCTTTCAATTGGTTTACAGGTTTGACAACCCGAGTCCCGTGGGGAAAAAAATGTGGCTATTTATTTTCCCCCTCTAAAATATTTTATCCACTCCAAACAAAAATCTCAAATAAAAATTTAGGGAAATATTCTATTCCAGTATTATAATGGCCATCAGGGGCAAATTTAAATACAAATGCACCCTGTGATTTCAATAAACACCTCTGGAACAGAACAATTATGTTTGGGTGATTATTATCCAGCAAGTTCCTATTCTATTTGTTCTGTATGATTGAGTGAAACATGGCTGTTTAGCTGCAGCTATCATAATTGTTCTCGCAACCAACTATATTCCCTGATGTAAGTATTTTTACATGCAGCTGGTTGGTAGTTACTAAAATAAAATCCAACAATAAATGGTGATCTGATTGGCACAAACTAAATAAAGCAGAATTTACCTTTCATATTCATCTTTAAGGCACTTAATCCCTTCTACATTGTCAGTACAATTTATTCAAATATAGAATTACCCCAATAAGAAGGTAATGAAGATAAATCTTACCTATTAATTGGAGCAAAAAAATAAAAAGATATATTACCTAATGAGCAGCACACCAATGTGCAAAATATTTAAAAGTCAGAGTGTGAAACATAATCTAAATGAGAAATTATACATTAACACAAAAACCAAAAACCACATACAATTCAATTGATTTCTACTGCAATTCACACTGAACCTTTGAAATGTACAGTAATGCCATGTCACTAAAGACCAGACCGGTTTTCACTTTTGCTATATTTACAATATTTTATTATTCTATTCCCAGAGGTTTCTAAGAGGGGATTATATGAAACTATAGAGACCTACTGCTTACTCTATACGCAGTTGAATTATACATGCTCATTTTGTCAGTCACACATACATGCAAAACAGCTGACACACATGGAAAATATTTGTGAACCAAAAAATCCAAAGTTCTACAATGGAAGGAAGAATAGTATTATTTGAATAATGCTGGATGCCTGCCAACAGATAATAAAACCTACACCATGCATTTTTGTACTTTGTTCCCCATTCCTTCCACTCCCAGGCTTAATGTCTGCCACTGCAGCAGATATCCAGTTTGAACTTTCACCCTCTCTACTTCTCTTCCAGTTCAGGACTTGCCCTTCGCTGCCCCTAGTTGAATTCAAATAACAACAACTGACCAGATTCGTAGCAAATGCAACTGGGTCACACACTAAAGAACACAGATCAGGGCAATACTAAGGCTGTGATAATTTTGTATATTGAATCTTAACCAATACTAGACTAAGTGGGACCTGTTAAGTCCTTGTCACACGGGAGGTCTGGTCCTCCAATGCAACCCATTCCCCAACGCAATATTCCACCAATCACCCATTGCTCCTAACTGCGCAGACGTGGCTCATTTCCTTTCATCCCCGAGAGGGAGCTGTGGGTGGGGGGGGGGGGGGGGCTTGGGAAAAAAAAAATGGGGGGGGGGAGGGGGGTGGAGGGGGGGGGGGGGGCACATCACAGGGGAGGAGGGGAGGGGCCAGCGGGGGGGAACCACAGGGGTAGTGGCTGGAATTGACGGTGTGATGGGGACTTGCAGCAGGAGCTGGTCGTTCTCCTCCACTGGGATCAGATTCTCCGCTTTCCATTTGGCAACATCACCCACTCTGGGCTGGGCTGGGTCTCTGGGGTTGTGCTGCTGCTTGGGGCGGGGCGGGGCTGGGCTGGACTGCTTGGGGCCGGGCTGCTTCGGGTCCCTCTGAAAATCCGGTCGGAAACCTCTGCCGGCCACCCTCAGCTCCAGTAAAGATGCGATGGTGCAGGAAGGAGCGGACCGTCCCGGGGAGTGACAGGGGAAGAGACAAATCTGTGCGGCACCGACTGGCAGAAGAGATCTATCTGCACAAGCGAGTTTTTTAAGAAATTTAAACCTCGCTAACATTTACAGCATTTAACCGATCGGAACGAACTTTGCGCACTTGTAGCACAGGAGAACAGTGAGTGAACTGGCCGAAAAAATTATAGAGCTATCGCAAATCGTTTTTGTGCAAATAGAAAGACTGCCAAACCGGAAGATAACAAGATCAGAAAAACATTATTCATAAAACAATTCAACAGCGTGATTTCAGAAAATGTTGCAGCTATCAACCTATTATGTCGGAGTCATGCCTCCAGCTTTCCTCCTGCATCGCATTATATTTTAGTCACTGTTCTACAATTGAATCATAGAGTTTGGAAGAAAGTTAAGCCGTCATTTTGAAATCTTGTAGGACTTATGAATTCCACTGCAAAGTTAAAACTCCCATTCTTCATCAAACTCCAAGCAGCAACACTGCATCGCCCTTCTCCTTAGATTCCTCTATATCTCTTCTCATCTTGTACTCCTGATTTCCAGTACAGCAAAGCAATACTACAAACATTGCCAATATTAACATTTATAAATATATCAAGTCAGATTAAACAAATGCTCCAACTTGCCCCTCTTCCAACCCCTTCTACTCACACACACACACTGTTTTTCTATCTCCCCCCCCACCCCCAATTCATCCCCAAAGACTTAAATGTAGTGTCATGTTGTGTGTCAAATTTTCTTGTGGAAATGCAGAACACTGGCTACAGATGCCTTAATGTTACAATGACAGATCGACAGAAGAAAATAGCCTTGGGCTCTTTCTTCTTCTCCCAATTGAATTCACTTTGTTAAACTTGTAAAGAATCTGATACTCCTTAGAAAAAAGACATATGGCACTGCTCAAGAATTTCCACATTCCAATCTAGCCTGCTTCATATTATCCCGTCAGTTTCCCAATAAACATATGCATGTTCTTCAAGTAGTTTATCACGGCCCACCACTGTCAAAAATCTCATTAGGAAGTTTATTAGCTGTCGTTTGGCTTCAGAAGGGCCAGAGGTAAGGCTATGTATTATACTTTGACAAGGCTATTGTATTGCAGCTATGGATCTCAAACCAAGAGTCACTGTATTAATTTGCTACTTATTTATTACACTAAGTTTGGGAAAATCTAATCCAATCAAAAACGCACTACATATAAATGTGCTCCTTGCGTTTAAACACAAATTAAGGCGCTGGACCATCTGCAATCCCAAATGTTTTTGAAGTTTTCAACTCGTCTAACGAGCCATTGAATGTTTAAACCAGATTTGACACCATAATGCAGACATACATCCAAGTATCACACAACCACCTCTACCAGTGAGAGATGTTGAGAATTATATTCAAAGCCACACTGTTTGGCTGTGACGCTGATGTGAAAACACAAAATTCACCTTTTGACAGCCAATCACTGACAGATCCCTTAGGAAAGTTGTCACTTTCAAATAAACCCATGAAGATTATGTTGCAAAATGAACAAACCAATTTACTTGGCCCTCAACTACATTACATAAATCAAAATCACCAAGAATTAAGGTACAGAAGGTGTCATGGTCACGTTATTCCATCGTGTTATCTTTCCGCACAGATCACAAATTACTTGCCCGTGCACCCCTCTCAAATCTCCTGAGGTGTCTGCAAAGACATTTTCTCTTTCTCCTCCCTGTCATTTTAGAAGAGGACTGTCAAACTAAAGTACAGCATTTGATTAGAAAAGTACATTATAAATACTTGGCAAGAGAATTTCATGATTCGAACATCAAACTTCAGACAAATGTGATCATTCCTGTTTTATTTTGTTACATTAATCCTTAATTTCTTTTTCTGATGGGTCTACTTCAGCAAGCTTTAGCAGTGGTCTTATGGTTTAGCTCTGCATTTTTATGCAAGCTTAATAAACCCAATTATATTATCCAGATAGCCTCAGTATTTAAAGGCTGAATCGTGTCCTCAGGTCTCAATCAGCAATACATTTTGGAGTTTTAAATTTCATCTAGCTTTATTTGTTTTACAAATCATCTCAAAAAGCATATTCATATTACTATTATAATCAATGTTGACAAAATAGAAAATTGCACAGTGGAGTCTATTTCAGAAATTGAAAATAGTTATTTAATTTCACTACAGAAAAAGATAATAATTATAAATTATTTCACTTTACTCTGAAAATGTAACCGTGTGCTTTTGGCTCCATGTCACTTTGAACCCAACATCATTCCCATATGCGCTGCCAATCACCCACAATCCTTTTCCTGAGACATCTTGTGAGAACTTGGGACTGAGTGACCATTATTAGCAGCATCAAATTGTCAAGCAAGTCAATTAGATACTTTTTAAAAATCAATTGGGGCCCTCTCCCAGACTGCACTAAAACCACAACACCTAATTTCCATTCCATCTCCCAATTCCCTCCAATCTCCATTCTACCAGTCATCCTCAGCCATCTGTCCCAACCCGCAATCAATCCGTCAACCTCTCCTCCAAACCTAATGCCCATTTGTCCATGCTATTCCCAAACCTCTAATTGACTCCCGCTATTCCAACTTCCTTCATTTTTATTATCCAAAATAATGTACTCAGATCCACCAAGTCACCCACGTCCAAGTTACTAATTCTTTACCTCAGTCCCTTTGCCTCCCATTCATGCCCCAACCCCAATCCCAGAAATATCTTAAACCCAAATCCATCTGGGCCAAGATCTTGGAGATTGTCCACATCCCGACACCTCAAAAGCACAAGGAATAAGAGAGTACTTTATGCTCAAATAACATGTAGGTTGTTTACATATGATGTTTGATAAACATCATAAATTCAATATAGTCTATGCCACATGTCAACTTCCTCCATTCTATTTTGTTATGGAAAAATCGTTCTTTCACCAGGACACAGTAAATAGCAAAAGCTGTTGAAGTGCACCATGGTCACGGCAGCAGTAGAATGGAATCTACAATAAACAACAAACTGTGGTATGACTTCCTTAACATAAATGAAGATGCAAGACCATTTATCTGTCTGCTCTTCATTAGAGTCAGTTTTCTTCCATTTTGAAATGGAAGAATGGATCTGGATGAGCAGCAAGGATTTTATAACAGCTAATTGATATTAGCAGCTTCTCCAATGCTTCTTTCTTTAGAGGCATTATTTTTTGTAGAATTATTTATTCATCCTATTATAAATGTTTGCAGACCAGAATAAATAGACAAACATGAATAATGCACTATAGGTTATGCAGAACATATCATAACAATCAATTAAACTACAGATAAATGAAGTTGTTTCACTCTCCTGGATACGGCTCTATTTTTAGCTCCACACCATATAGAGTAGGTAATCAATCATTCTATACTTAATGGCTCTTAACCAGAACAATATGTTAGCAGGACTCTGTAAATGAAACAGCCAGTCAAAACATAACGCGCATACCTCTAAACTAGCCTTAACGTCCCGATGTTGAGCTTGTGTTGCAAGTCTGTTCTGGAGTTACTGGAGATCAGTGATATTATATGACCACTTTGGTAACAAACCTCCTAGAAGACAAAACAAGAAAGTATGAAAATCTGAATTAAAATTTGTCACATTCATATTTCCGTCTCACAGTTAGAGAAAATAAGAAAATGTGAACTTAGTCTCAGGCGATTTTGTTGCAAGCAATTCTTTGGAAATTTTATGGGAAAATACAATAGCAACGCCATGAAATGATACATTTGACAGCATTAGGAATAAACACACACACACACACACACAACAGAAATGGTACTAGTGAACGTGAACTCTTGGGAATGATCCTCTAACCATATTGAACTGGAGTGGCATGGGGCCTATCCTCATCCCGACCAGCCTGACAATAAAATCTACATCCTTTAGCCTAGATATTGTGGTGAGTTTTGTGGGCAGTCTTTTAATCAAGCAAAGCCATGCGGACTTTCAAAACATAAAATCAATATTCAAGAAACAGCAATAACTGTCAGATGATGGTAGGTCATAAGTAATCTCCAGTGTCCAGGAAATTGCCATCCATTTTATTGCACAAAGGCCTTCTCATTCAAAGGGAACAGGCAATTCGACAATGAGCAACAGCTGCTGGGGGATTCTTCCAGATGGTCATTGAAATATCAATTTTCTCCTGATCAAAATGAAGACTGGATGTAATGAGGACCAATGACACAATTCAACATGTCTGGCGAAATATGCTGATTGGATAATGATTTCTATAAACATCTGAGATAATCAATGGAAAATATACTATTCATAAAATTAAGGAACATAATTAATATAAAATTAATCTAAAAATTGTCATATTCAGGTGAAATTTAGGTTGGCTTAAACTATGCCAGGAATGTGATCAATACAAATAATGGGAACGGTTCATACTCTGATCGGGATTTTGATCGAATGCCTAGTTTGGGAAACGCCATGCTTGGATCAGGTGACTACACCTGGCGATGGCACTTGCATCCATTGCCTACCAAAACATTAGGATAGAAACATGACATTGTCAAGTTCCATTTAGAAATGTCTAATTTTCCAAGTGTTAACAATTCATTGATGTACATTTCTCCACCACGACACAATTAAATGTCAAATCAAAGTCCCAGTGTGAAAATAAAATAAATGGAAAGTGAAACTTAACAGGATTAGTTGCAATATTCCATTGACCGTACAGCATAGAAAGAGGAGCCCAACTGTAATGTTGGTATTGTGGGAATCTTCTCCCACCCTCTACATCTAATTCCACCAGTATAACCTTCCTTCCATTCCTTTCTCCTTCCTCTTCAATGCCTTTAATCACTCGTTGCATTTGCATTTTCCACTTTTTTTTTTTTTTTTACCATTTGAGTTTCTCCTTGAGATTCCCCATTGGATGAATAGTCTAATAAAAGATAATTATCCTAAAATGCTAACCCACCATAACTTTTCCCACCATAGTTGATCCTTGACCTGCTGAGTAGTTTTAGAATTTTCTTTTTATATTAATGATTATTTTTATATTTGTGACTATTTCTGGTCTTCCACAAGCAGAAATATGATTTACATCTACATCTTTTTAAATTTATAAGCTTAAAGACTATTATTTCACCCTCAGCTACAGATGAATTCCTGCGGAGAGGAAAGCCTATTTGCTACCTGTATCCCCCTTCTAAATCTTTCTCCCTCTGCGCCACCGTGTCATACAAAGAATAGATTCATGAAACTTTAGAATACAAATCGTGGTTTGATTGAACAGGCCTCTCTAGACAGCACACAAGATCTAGGTGCAGTGCTTTGCAGAATGGGCTGGATTGTGCTGGTTGTGACCAGCTGATCTGAATGGAGTCACTGGCCACCCAAAGCCCTAGAATTGAACCCACATATTGTATAACACATGCAAGATTGGATTTAATGAGGAAACCTGGCACAGGATCCGAATCCAATTAATCTTACAGTTAACAAACTTGAGAGGACACGTGGAGGGCAAGCTACTACTTTAAAAAATAATTATAAACATATTTAAAAACATTACAAATCACATGTTTTTTGTATTTTTAACTATATTTCAGGAAAAACGGGTTACCTTTTATTATTTAATTTGAGCCACAGATTCATGTTAATTATTTCCAAATTTGTGCATTGGTTTTGTTGCTCACAACGTGCATTAAGAGTGAAGAATATTTGGAGAAATGTGGAAATGCAAGGGTAATTCAGAAGTTTGAGTCATAGATATATACAGCTTGGAAACCACTTTATTTATAATGTTTCTAAATATTAACTCATCCTTGCCGTTTGCTTAACCAAGCTAGTCCTACTTACCTGAGCCTGGCCTATATCCCTCCAAACCTTTCTTTTTCATGTAGCTAGCTACATTTCATTTAAATGCCATAATTGAACATGCCTGAGCCATGTGGCCTCTGCCAATTCCATGTGCACACCACCCTCTTGTTTGGATAGGTTGATCCTCGGGTCCTTTAAATCTTTTCCCTCTCACCTTAAACCTGTGGCCTCTAGTTTGAGCCGACCCTACCCAGGGAAAGGACAATGTCAGTTCATTCATTTTGCCTACTCGTGTGTCCAGCTGCGGAATGAACTTGTTTGGCCTTAACTTATTTCCTCATTACAAAGGCACATGTTTTGGCACAAATTTGTTGGAATGAGAGACGATAGGCAAAGTAAACAAACAAAAAATCCCCACTGAAATAGTACAGACTCGTTTCTTTGGAAGTTGAAGTGGTTTATCGTCAATCTTTTGGAATGTTCCTACTATCTGCATATTGCACGCTATCGACTCCTACGGGTTTCAATTTAAATTATCAACGAACAATGTCATCATCATTCACTACTAGGTTTCTGTACAGAGCACAGATGGCAAGTATCAATGAGTCACACGAACTGGTACATAGTCCTGGCTGGGTTCAATTAATAAAGTTTTCAGTAAAGCAATCTAATAACTGGCCAACTTTCCTATTACAATACGAGCTCATTAAACTAAAGTTCATGAGGCAGTTTAACAGGCTATTTTAAGTATTAGTCAAAGTCCATAATAAATAAAGACAATGCAAATTTTTGGATTCAACAGCAATAAAACTTATCACATCAGGGCATTGGTACACCTGGGGACTACCACAAACTGTCTGTAAACTCCTTTATGATTCATCCAGACTCCTTTTATCAACCTCTGAGTAATGGCGTACTGTTACATTTATATTTTTAGCAACTTATATTACCGAGTTAACTTCTGCTTTTTCCATATTTTTCCAAATACTCCTTTCTCCTGAACTGTACCTTCCAATGTTTTCAGGGCACTCTGACCCCTTCATTTTCCATCAATATTAAGATTCCAATTAAAGTTAGACCACAAGACCGTAAAACATAGGAGTAAAGTTAGGGCTATTCGGCCCCTCGAGCCTCGTTTGATTTTTCCTCTCTCAACCCCATTCTCCTACCTTCTCCCCGTAGCCTTTGACGCACTTACTAGTCAAGAACATACCAGTCTCTGCTTTAAAAATACTTCATGACTTGACCTCCACAGCCGACCATGACAATGAATTACACAAATTTGTCATCCTCTGTCTAAAAAAACTCCTCCTCATCTCATTCTAAAGATATGTCCTTTAATTCCAAGGCTGTGCCCTCTGGCCATAGACTCTCCCAACGTTGCACAGTTCGCAATGGATAGTCTCATCACAGATTTCAATAGGTGGGAAATGAAGGAATCTGTAAATAATTCTTCATTCAATTCCCCTTCAGGGTCATTTACAAACAGTAAAATTAAAATGACAGTAGACACAAAATGCTGGAGAACTCCAGTATTTTGTGCCTACCTTCAATTTAAACCAGCATCTGCAGTTCATTCTTCTACAAAGATTAAAATGACAATGCTCATTGTCAATCTATGGAGTTGGCTCATGTCCTTGACATTTGCAGCAATTTAACTGCACAAAATGGGGGCTTTGGTTGACAGATGGATGGAAAATTCAACAATTTTGATTTATGATACATCAGTTATCTCCATGCAGGTTCAAATTCAGCTTGCGTTTGCAATTATCCGACCACAATTCAAACAATTATACAGACATTAATCGCACTGGATATATGCAGTGATTTTTTAAAAAAGTTACCAACTAGATAAAAAAATGGTTCCCAGTTTCCTGATTTATAAGATAAGATGAAATCTTTAAAATCAAGATAACTCCATAATTGAAGAAATACATTGCAAAGAATCCCGATTATTCACAAAAATCAAATGTCTTTCATGGTTTCCTTTTGGAGCCCACACTGTGTGGAGCTAAGGCTGGCTGTATTCCCTGCTTCCAGGCAGCTGGCTTTCGCAGGCCCCAATTCTTCTAACACCTTGATATGACAAGATAAAATAACTCCAGGGAGAACCCATTAAACTTACCATCCATCTGTTGACAAATACCTTGCCTCTAAAAAAAAAATCAAGAGCAGAAATAGACCAGTCCCTCGAGCCTGCTCTGCTATGATTGAATATCTGAACATCCAGTAATTCATAACCCAACCGATCCTCGTATTCCTTGATTCCCACAGTGCCAAAATTCCATCAATTGCATCCTTCAGTACAATGACCAATTAAGCATCACTCAGGAATAGAAATTCAAAGATTCACAATTGCCAACAAAGAAATCTCTGCTATTTCAAGCCCTAAACTAAATATAACACGCCCCTTTTATCTTGAAACCATCAGTTTAGATCTGGACTCCAGAGCCAGGGCAAACAACCTGTCAGCATCTAACTAATTAACAAACCCTCTGTTTTCAGAGCAATGACTGTATTGCATCGGTTGCAACTCCCCACCATCACAACAACCTCAGCCCATACAAAGTCACCGCATTGTTCGAAATTCAAAATCTTATCACAGGACTGTTCTCCACTCCGCGTAACAGTCTACTGGGTTTTGTTGCTTGCATGGTCTGATTTTCAATGAGATGGAGAATTATGGTTCTGCTGTGGTTAGTAAGGGTGGAATGAAATATCTAAAAAATCAATTTTTGTCAATGTTTAGTATTGGACTTGTGGGGATGAAGAATATGAAACATCAATAATAATTTGGGAATCTCTGCTCTGAGTATCTTTCCTTCGGCAACATCCAATACCGATTCAGCTGCAAACACAGAGGGCCATAAAATCAACACTTCAGTCCACAATTTATATTCCCATTTTCACCGTTTATTAGTGATGCTTTGTTATTACTCTGTTGCTCTCAGCTCTGCTTGCATTTCGTTTTAAGCAGATAAGCTGTTCGGTATACTCATGATTTAATCTTCAAAATGTTCCATTGTTTCAGTTTACACAACATAATATAATTTACCACAATGAGTTTCCAAAAATAGATAACAAAGATGGCCAAAAAACAAAGTGCTGGAGGAACTCAAGAGGGTCAGGCAGCATCTGTGGAGGGAATGGATGGACAACGTTCCCTCCGAAGATGCTGCCTGACCCACTGAGTTCCACCAGCACTTTGTTTTTTGCTCTATACTCCAGCACCTGCAATTTGTTGGCCTTCATCAGTCAGCGATTGAGTATAGAAGTTGGGAGGTCATGTTGCAGTTGTATCAGACGTTGGTGAGACTGCATTTAGAGTATTGTGTTCAGTTCTGGGCACCATGTTATAGGAAAGATATTGTCAAGCTTGAAAGGGTTCAGAGAAGATTTACGAGGATGTTGTCAGGGCTAGAGGGTCTGAGCTATAGGGAGAAGTTGAGTAGGCTGGGTCCTTATTCCTTGGAGCGCAGGAGGATGAGGGGTGATCTTATAGAGGTGTATAAGATCATGAGAGGAATAGATCGGGTAGATGCATAGAATCTCTTGCCCAGAGTAGGTGAATCGAGGACCAGAGGACATACTGTGGGTTCAAGGTGAAGGGGAAAAGATGTAATAGGAATCTGAGGTATAACTTTTTCACACACAAAGGGTGGTAGGTGTATGGAACGAGCTGCCAGAGGAGACTATCCCAATGTTTAAGAAAGGTAAAGTTAGACAGATACATGTACAGGACAAGTTTGGAGGGATATGGACCAAATGCAGGCAGGTGGGACTAGTGTAGCTGGGACATGTTGGCCGGTGCGGGCAATAGACAATAGGTGCAGCAGTAGGCCATTCAGCCCTTCGAGCCAGCATCGCCATTCAATGTGATCATGGCTGATCATCCCCAATTAGTACCCCGTTCCTGCCTTCTCCCCATATCCCCTGACTCTGCTATTTTTAAGAGCCCTAGCTCGCTCTCTCCTGAAAGCATCCAGAGAACCTGCCTCCACCGCCCTCTGAGGCAGAGAATTCCACAGACTCACCACTCTCTGTGAGAAAAAGTGTTTCCTCGTCTCCGTTCTAAATGGCTTACTCCTTACTCTTAAACTGTGGCCCCTGGTTCTGGACTCCCCCAACATCGGGAACACGTTTCCTGCCTCTAGCGTGTCCCAAACCCCCCAACAATCCCACATGTTTCAATGAGATCTCCTCTCATCCCTCCAAACTCCAGAGTGTACAAGCCCAGCACACGACAGTCCCGCCAAGTTGAGTCGAAGGGCCCGTTTCCATACTGTATCACTCTATGACAACAAAATCAATGATTTTGTATATGTATGATTTAAACTTGAAAGTGTTATCATGAGTGCATGCAGCATTCCACATACGGTCATCCGTATGACAGATTTTTTCCTTCCTAATTTTTCTTGGCCACAGCTTAAAGAACCTTTATTTCATTTTAAGACACAAAGAAAGTGCTGGAGCAATGCAGCGGGTCAGAGAACAAAGATAGTTGATGGTTCAGGTTTCTTCAGTGATTCTGTCAGTCTGAAGTAGGGTCCCGATCCGAAATGCACCTATTCATGTTCTCCAGAGATGCTGCCCGACCCACGGTTACTTTAGCACTTTGTATCCTTTTGTATTAACCAGCATCCACAATTCATTGTTTCTCCGTGTCATTTTGGCTGCCTTTCTTTTGAACTTTACCCTCTTTAATACCCGACAAACTGGGTGTAAGACAGCCCCCCTATCTCTCTCACCCTCCCTTTAAAACAGCGCCTGACACGTGCTTTCCCCACTATTTGTCACACTGCAAATGGCTGAAAAAGTTAGAAATTCAATTAATCAGAGGTAGCATCTTGTTTTTCAAGGTTATTGCTCATTAGATTCTAATTTTCAACTTCAAAAAGAGCAACTCAACCAGATCCAATTGTCTTCAGGTCAGATATCATTGAAAATAGAATTCCCAAGTTAACACACATCTCTGGCTATGGATTCTGACAATATATCTAAATAAAACAGTACATTTCCCTCTCCACTAATTGCTACCCACCTATTGCTCAATATTTTCAGTGTTTCTCAATATTTTCATATTTTTCTAAGTGTTTACCATTATCTTTCAAAGCACTTTGTATATTTTTCCACATTATTTTCTTCCAAGGATTTTTCTTTATGAGTGAACATTTCAAAATCTTTGTCTTCTCTTCTAGTATTTCTTTCTCCTTTCAGTACAAGTCTTCTCTCCATGGGAACGGTGTAGAGGACAGAAAACTTGTCCTTTTTTGAAATATGAGGCACTTGGGTGTCAGCTCAAACAATGGCAAGTGATCAAAACAATTACAAGGAATTTTAAAACTAATGCAACACTGAGTCTCAAACAGAGCTGCTGACAGTGGTATCATCTGCAACAGAGATTTATAAATACTTAAATCACCCAGATCTAGCCTATACAAAGGCTTTTCACAGAATTCTGTTAATTGAACAGTATCTAATTGGACAAATGGGCATATGCTTTGGTACAGATTTGATGGATCTCCAGCTTTGTCAAATGCCAACAAAACACAAGGTACTTGAGCATGTAGACATGCAAAAATAGATGGAACCAACAAAAGGTTAATAATGTTTCTCTGCTGCTTTTTGTCATGTTTTTATATTAGGTATGCGTAAGAATGCTGATATTTCCGAACATGGTTTTTTTTCAAAAGTGTAACTGGATTCTTTGTTTGGTCAAGAGCAGAGATGGGCTGAACAGATGAGCAGTTAAAATAAAGGAAATTCAGAACAGAAGAGTACGAGTTAATACATTTCGGCATAAGGTAAAAGAGCATAAAGGGCCTGTCCCACTTACGCAACCTTTACAGGCGACTGCCGCCACCCGTGATAGGTCGCCGAAATTTTCAACATGTTGAAGATTCAGCGGCGACCAGAAAGACGCTACGATTCTTTGGAGACCTCTCACGACCATACAGGCGACCCCTGGGGACATGTCACACGTGACCTCTCACGCCATAGGAGGCGACCCCTGGGGACATGTCACACGTGACCTCTCACGCCATAGGAGACCTCTCATGACCATACAGCCTGCAGCATCTTTCCATACAGCCTGCAGCATCTTTCTGGTCACCGCTGAATTTTCAACTTGTTGAAAATTTCAGCGGCCTATCTCAGGTGCCAGCAGTCGCCTGGAAAGGTCGCATAAGTGGGACAGACCCTTAAGAGAGAAACCAGAGACTGCTTGAGAAACATCTAAGAAGGACAATAAAGCACTTGCAATCCTTGGGTTCACTATTAAGAGGCAGATGTTACAAATGTCAAGAGTTAGAAAGTCATATAAACCATTAAAAAGTTACTCAACCACACATCTGGCCACCACGCTTTAGGGGAGATGAACATAACCATCCTCAAACTGTATATCAAGCAACATTAAAGTTAAAACTGAATTAAATTAATCAGACCCATGACCCTAACAGAGCACAATGCATGCAAAAAGGACTTCCAGCTCAATTTACCTTACACACTTCCACCTACAAACACCTGAGGACTGGTGTCTCACAACCTTTGTCCTGAAAATCTCAATATTAATTCCATTCCTCATGAAATGTCACAATATCAAGTCTAACATGGCCAAAAAAGTATTGATCATCACCTTCCTCAGTTGGAAAATGGTAGAAGTGGCCACTGCCGAGCCTCTCTGAAGAGAAGGTTCCATCTTCACACCAATCACATTTTTTGTTTTCCTTGACAATAATTTTACTACTGATCTGGCAGCTCAAAACTGTGGACCATCAGCAACTGAAATCAACATGACTGCAACCATCCACAAGAAAAACAAGGCAGCGTGCCTTAATGATTACCGTCCAGTGGCTCTAGCATCCACCCCCATGAATTGCTTCGAGAGGCTGGTCATGGCGGCAGATTAACTCCAACCTCCCAGATAGCCTTGATCCACTGCAGTTTGCACACTGTAGCAACAGGTCCTTGGCAGATGCCTTTATCTTGACCTTACACTTATCTCTGGAACATCTGGATAACAAGGACACCTACAGTGCCCTCCATAATGTTTGGGACAAAGACCCATCATTTATTTATTTGCCCCTGTACTCCACAATTTGAGAATTGTAATAGAAAAAAAATCACATGTGGTTAAAGTGAACATTGTCAGATTTTAATAAAGGCCATTTTTACACATTTTGGTTTCACCATGTAGAAATTACAGCAGTGTTTATACACAGTGATGGAAAGACTATGTGCTGAGTGCTCTCTTATACCAATACTAAACATGACTGGAGGCAATTAAACACACCTGAGCAATTACAAACACTTGTGAAGCCATGTGTCCTAAACATTATGGTGCCATGAAATGGGGGGAATATGTATGAACACAGCTGTAATTTCTACATGGTGAAACCAAAATGTATAAAAATGGCCTTTAATAAAATCTGACAATGTGCACTTTAACCAAATGTTATTTTTTTTCTATTACAAATTTTAAATTGTGGAAACGGAGGCAAATAAATAAATGATGGGTTTTTATCCCAAACATTATGGAGGGCACTGATGTCAGCTGATGTTTCTTGACTATTGCTTTGCCTTCACACCATAATCACAACCAAATTCATCTTCAAACTCTTGCACCTAGGAGTCAGCAACCCTCTTTGATGCTGAATCCTTGACCTGCGGACCCATAGATCACATTCAGTGAGGGTAGGCAATAAAGCATCCTCCATGATAAGTCACAACCCACAGTCTTGAGTGGAGTCTGAGAATCATTTCCTCCAGATTCACGATCAGCTTCTTCCCATCGACCACTTTGTTCTTGCACCACACTGCACAACCACCACCACAAACCCAGCTCAGTACAAAATCATTATGGACTTTGTGTAAAGTTGCACTACATACTTCAGTTTACACATTTATGGTTTGGTTACCAAGCATAACTGATAATTTATTATGCAATTGTTCATTGTACATTTGTGTTGTTACGTGAATGTGTCTGCAAAATCTCAGCAAGAATTTCATTATTCCGGATGGTGCATATAACAATTAAACACATTTGACTATTGTCCCCATCAAGCATCCAACAGTGGTTCAAGAAAGAGTGCTCCAAGCTACCTAAAAATAAAGTGCCAATTTGGTGAGGCTGTAATTCTGTGTGCTAAGCAGTAGAAACAGCAAATAGTGGACAGAGCTAAGCAAAGTCACAACCACCAAATCAGATCAAAACCCAACAGTATAATCATATCTAGTCATGAATCATGGTGACTAATTAATAGCTGGTATCAGGAGGCAGCTTTAAAGAATATCATCATCCTTAATGATGGCGAATCCAGCCTGTGTGTTAAACCAAGACTGAAGCATGCACAATCATGTTCAGTCCATACTGCCAAACAGATGATCCATCTTGGCTTCCTTTCAAGATCCCCATCATCACATAGAACCATCCAATTCACTTCATATGGCATTTAAATGGCTAAAAGTACCAGATAGAACAAAGACTGAGACTAGGCAACACATCAGCTGCAGTACTGAAGACTTGCAGTCCAGAGTGAGCAGGTGTCTAGCCAAGCAGTAACAGTCATAAAATTGGCATCTCATTGATAATGTGGAAAATTGCCCAGGTTCTAATGGTGGAAAGCAAAAGAAACATAGTCTGATAAATCGCCAACCGGGCCACTCTCAATCAAAGTGCTGGAAGTTCTTGACAATGTTAACAAAAAGCTACATGCCTAGCGTGAGTCTATTCATCAAAATCCAGTGTTGGGTTTTTTCAGTAACAGAAATGCAGGCTTCATCATAGCTTTAGTTTGCATATGGATCAAAGATCTGTATATCAGAGGTGTTGCAAAGGCATTTCAGCAGCTTTTAAACCAAATGCGGCATCGAGGAGGCACAGTAAATCTGAAGTTAACTGGATTAAAGAGGAGGAAATATACAATGGATTCATACCTCAGACAAAGGAAGATAGCAGCAGTTAATGGAGGTCAATCAATCCAGCCCGAAGACATTATGCAGGAAAATCTCAGAGCAGTGTCCCAGGCCCAATTACATCTATAGCTTCCTCAATAACCATTCTTCCATAAAGTCATCATTGGAGATGTTTACTGCTATTGCACAATGTTCAAGCCATATACAACTCCTCAGTCGATGAAACAGTCTACACCTGTATGCAGTAAGACCTAGATAACATTCATGTAGAGTTTAATTGCAAGTAATATTTGTTCCTCCAAAATGAATGCCAACAAGAAGGCATCTAACTACTAATAGCCGAGTTCAATGTCATTAACACAATCAACATCTTGACATTACCACAATTAACACCGTGAACCAGAAGATCAATTGGACAGCCATACAAACACCATGACTACAAGAGCAGAGTGGAAATTGGGTATCCTTTAATGAAAAACGTCACTTCTGACAACTGAAAGACTCTCCGCCATCAACAATGCACAAATCAGGAGCGTGATCTAATATTCTCCAATGAATGCAATTTGAGCAACACTCCAGAACCATTGACAACAAAGTAGCCTGCTTACCTATCACTATCTTAAATCTCCATTCCCTTCACCACTAGCTGCAGTTTGTACTACAGGTGCACAACCTTTTATCCGGAGTTCCGGAAACCGAAAAGCTCCGAAAACCGGACATTTTTTCCAGGATGTCGCCTGCACACCAAAGCTCGCGCTTGGCGCCAAACTTGACCCACGAAACGACCCACGGAGACCGGGGAGACACTTAAACATCTGTAAATCATTGCTTAAATGTTAGGTTGTAGCTTCGGCAACTCTACCCCTGGCTGCGCAGCGCTCCAAATCCAGCGCGGCCCACGGCCGGACACCCGCAGCCCCAGCTCCGCGACGTTGGGAGTCGGCGGCCACAGCGCTCCGGAGCTTACTGCACGGCGACCCGGTAAGGCATTGCCCGCTCCCCGCTGGTATCCCAGCGTTGCGACGCCGCCGACTCCCAACATCGCGGAGCTGGGGCTGCGGGCGTCCGGCCGCGGGCGGTGCTGGATTTGGAGCGCCGCGCAGCCAGGGGTAGAGTTGCCGGGGTCGGCGCTCCAACCAGCGCCGCCCGCGGCCGGACGCCCGCAGCCCCCAGCTCCGCGATGTTGGGAGTCGGCGGCCACAGCGCTCCGGAGCTTACTGCACGGCAACCCGGTAAGGCATTGCCCGCTCCCCGCCTCTCCGACCAGGTAGGGGACTAAGAATTAAAGTTTCCCCCTTCCCCCCCCCCCACCACATAAAATCCCTCCAAACTAACTGACTAACATTTAAGCAATGATTTACAATGATTCCCCGGTCTCCGGGGAGGAGGCAGCCGCTCCAGACTTTTCAAGTCGCCCGCTCTACCTACCTAATCTATGCTAAAAATCTTCCATTCGGAAATCCGAAAAATTCCGAAATCCGAGAAGTGTCTGGTCCCAAGGCTTTCGGATAAAAGGTTGTGCACCTGTATCTACAAAATGTAGTGTGACACCAGGTTATTCTACGGACATTGCTAGCATGGCAATTAATTATTGCCCACCCCCAAGTACCTTGATTTAAAAAAAGAGGCTTGTGTCAGAAATAGGCAGTGTGGGATCAAATGAATTCCATTACCATATTGAAACACACATAATCCTGTCAACGTAGATGTCAAGATATGTTCACTTGTGGGAGAGACATAAACAAGGGGACATAGCTACAAAATATGTGCTAATCATTTAAAACCGAGATGTATCAAAACATCTTCATTCAGAGGGTAGTGAATCTCTGGAATTTTCTGCCCCAGAGGATTGTGTAAGCCATATCATTAGATATTTTTAAGGTGAAGTTAATTGAAGGATATGGAGAACTGGCATAAAAGAGGTCAGTATAGATCAGCCATGATCGTATTGAATGATTAGGCAAGTTTTAGGGTCCCAATGACCTATTCTTGCTCCTATTTGCTTGTGTTCAGGTCTCTAAAAGACAGTAAACTTTCAGTGGATTAGGGATTGCCTCTCCAGTGGATGTTTCACGCCTCGTGGACAAATAAAAGTAAAAACAATGCACAATTGAACTTTGATTATAAGAATTAACCCAAATTCAATCAAAAACCTTTAAAATTAGTCAAAGCGGTAACGTTATTGCCATTACACTGCCCTGACGGTGGTTCCGATTGGTCTTTCGCATTAGTACAGCATTCCAACTACATGTCACTACAAAACACTGCACTTTCAACTTCCGACCATAATGATGAGCGTACAAGCTATGCCAAGAACTCCGACTACTATCCGTCGATGTATCAAACTATATCTTTTATTCAGTGTCTCTCACTCAGGAACGTACCAAAAAAGGAATTAAGTCAGTTTTACTATATATGGGAAATGCCCATTGTGGCAATGGTACAAAGAATCCTGAGTACATTATTGTAGAATACTAAATTATTCAGGCTTGTTTCCAAAGCAGCCTTGCTTAAAACACACAGAGCAAACCCCAAAGCAAATATTTCCTTTGATGGGGAATGATAAAGGTTTCTAAATGGCGAATGCAAAGTGATATGAATAAACTAAAATCTACCAAAGGGAACATCGTACAAGCATTTCATTGATTGTGTTCAGTGAATAATCACGACTTTGTCACAGCGTGGTGCAAGCCAAGGCCTGGACTGGATTGTTGAATGTTTGCAACAATAAAAAGGAGTATTGTTAAGTGAAGTTGCTAGTAATTTGTACAATAAATCATTTATTTACGCATCATTCAGCATTGCTTATAATCTCAAACATATGACCTGGTGGACACTGGTGTTGAGGGCTTTCTGCATTGTTAGCAGTTGTAGATATTAGCACGGTACATTGAACAAAATCTCTCTTTACACAGGAACACATGAAATACGAGAAGGAATTGTTAAATTGGTCCCTCGAGTTTGCTCCATCATTCAACTTCACTTTCTACCCCAAACACAATTTCTGTCATTTTCCCCATATCCCTCGATTCCTCTAATATCCAGAAATCTATTGATCTCAATTTTGAGTGCAATGATTGAGCCTCCACAGACAACCAGGATAGAATTACAGAAATTCACCACTCTTTGAGTGAAGAAATGTCTCTGCATTACAGCCCTATGTGGCCCAACATTTATGTTGACACTGTAACCATGTCTTCTATGAACTTTGTGCATTATGATGAGGTCACCTCTCATTATTCTAAACTCTAGAGAACAGTCTAGCCTACTCAATCGCTCCTCATATGACAGACCTGTGATCCCAAGGATAAGTCTGATAAATATTCACAGCATTCACTTATGGCAAGTACATACATCTTTAGATAAGGAGATCAAAAATACATACATATTCCAGGTGTGGTCTCGCCAAAGTGCGGTATCTCTAGTAAGACAACCTTACTCTTGGACTCAAATCTTCCAGCAATAAAGACCAAGATATTATTTGACTTCTTGGTTATCTGCGGAATTTGCATGTTACAAAGAGACATAGAAAATAGGTGCAGGAGTAGGCCATTCGGCCCTTCGTGCCTGCACCGCCATTCAATATGATCATGGCTGATCATCCAACTCGGTATCCTGTACCTGCCTTCTCTCCATACCCCCCCCCCCCCCCGATACCTTTAGCCACAAGGGCCACATCTAACTCCCTCTTAAATATAGCCAATGAAATGGCCTCAACTACCTTCTGTGGCAGCGAATTCCAGAGATTCACCACTCTGTGTGAAAAATGTATTTCTCATCTTGGTCCTAAAAAATTTCCCCTTATCCTTAAACTGTTTCCCCCTTATCCTTAAAATGTTAGCTTTCAGTGACTTGTGTACAAGGACACCCAGATCACTTTGAGTGTCAACGTTTCCCAAACTCTTACCATTTAAAAAACACTAAGCATTTCTATTTTTTTTTTAATTAAGTGGATCACCTTACATTGCTCTCTCCAACTATCACATCATTGCCCACTCACTTACCTTGTCCAAATATCCCTGCATTAACATCACCTCTCACCTGCCTACTAATTGTCATCAGGAAACTTGGAAATTTAAATTTGATTCTTCAATCAGAAGTCAACATAGACTATGAACAGATGTGCTCCCTGCAGTGCTCCCCACATTTCCATGCCAACCTGAGAAACACCAGTTTATTCCTATTCTCTGATAATCATGTCTCAATCCACACTAACACGCTCAACGTCAAATTCCGAAATTCCAAATATACTACATCCCTTGGCTTCCTGCATCCACTTTATTAGATGCCTCCAGAACGGACCCCACACCACCTGCCATCTTCCCCCGGACCACCCCACAATAATGCAGAATAGTGAATCCGGATTTTCCTTTCAGAAATCCAAATGGTCATGTTCTTAATTACAAATTCCTCCTTGTTCTCCACTGCCAATATCAGGCCAACAGGTTTAGGTTTTTGCAAAAATGCTGTTAAACCTGAAAAATAATAGGGCATTATTGAAAGAGAACAGAAAGTGCAATGCCCTGCCAAAATTCTTCCTATCACTGAAATTTTGCAAAGGACAAAAATAGTCATCACTTATGTCTAGTCAATACTCCCTGTTGTTCAAATTAATCAATCATTGGGAATTACTTGTTTAAGATATTTTTTAAAGTGCGACATAATACAGGTTTTTAAATACAAAAGAAGCCAAAGTTCATCTTTATGATAACCCCCCTCCCCTCGTGCTCCAGCGGGAGCAACTGTTATACATACTAGTTAAATGGTGCAGGTACACGACTGTACCGACCTTAGGGGTTTCATTTGGGACAAGGATTCAAGTTTGAAGTGGACCTGGCTCTAAGGAAAATCTTTCCCTACACTTAACTAGTGACAAGTAATGGAGAAACACAGCTGACAAATATTTTTCTCACAAAAGGACACAACGTGCTGGAGTACTACAGTAACTCAGCAGGTCTGGCAGCATCTGTGAAGAACATGGTTAGATGATGTTTCAGGTTGAGATCCTTTTTCAGACGGACCTGCTGAGTTACTCCAGCACTTTGGCATCCCTTTGTGTATTAACCAGTCGCTGTAGTTCCTTGATTCTGCAAGAAAGTTTCTCACATCCTCCTGTGAGCTAAATTTTAGGAGAAACGGATAGGATGCAAAATTGCGGAGGAGGATTCAAAATCCAACAATGATTTGGCTGATAGAATCAGAAAAATCACAACATTAAAGAGAAGTAATTTGGCTAATCACGTCCACAGCCAGTTGAAAAAGAGCAGCCCAGGCTGTGGTCTAACTAGCGTTATATATTGTTCTGTCATCATAAAATGCTGCAATACTCAACTGGCCAGGCTTCATCTGTAGAAAAAATAAACAAAGTTAACATTTCAAATTGAAGAACCTTCATCAGAAATAGGAAGGAGAAGAGCTACAACTAATTTCTTTGTTGACAGTTCTTAATTTGTGCCTTTGCAAATGGATTACGTTGGAGAATTGATTCAATCATCTGTCTACCGCAGAAGTTAAACAATCGTGCCTGTAATGACTCAGTTTATCTCTTCCCCTTCTCGCTTAAACAACAGGCAAGGTTGGCAGTCTTCCAACCTTACAGCATGACTCCTGTTGCCAGGAAAGACTGAAAAATTATAGTCAGCACTCCCCAATTTCCTCTCTTTTAACAGTCTGATAAACACTTCTTCTCCATGCGCTCATCCATCCACTGGCAAAGCCTATAAGCCCATTATTATTTCCTTTCTTAATAGGGCACCCCACACTTCCTGTATGAATATCAACATCAGCATCAGCATCATCCACGCCTGCTGTGAAGATTGCTGCACAACATTTATTAGAAATCTTGTGCACATCCTCGGCCTTGAAACAGGTTACTGTACAAACAAAGCAGTATTCAAATTATCAAGCTATTTTTCCCAACCTTCCTATGCCCCCCTGATCCCAAAAGATCAAACAGTGGAGTATGTTTTTTTTTTAAAAGCTCTTGGAATGCCATCTGGTAACCACATGGGTCAGAATCTAGTGCTGGAAACATTCTGGGCTGTATTCATCATAACCAAAGCATTTGAAGAATACAAACAACAGCAAATTCTCAGTTCAAATAGTCATCCCTTGCTTGATTATACACATTCACATCTGTTACACGAGCCTCGTTGTTTAAAATGGTTTTGTACTGTTTTCAAGTCATGCAACTGAAAAGGGAACAGACATTTGTTGTCTTGATGCACACCTTGCGGATGGTTAAAAGAATTTTGGGGCACCAGGAGTCACTTAACACAGGCTCCCCAGTCTTAGATCTTCTCTTGGGAATCTCATTTCTAGCTTATGGTGACAGACAGAATACGGTTGGGGGATTTAATAATACGAACACTATCAAATATCGAGGGTGGGTAAAAATAACTAATTGTTTAGTACTGCTGCGTTGTGGGTTATTTGACACTTCTCAGCCCTTTTTGGATTTGTTGGCTAGGTCATTTGCACACATGCACGACTATTTTATCTAACCAGATACGAGCAGACACAAGAGACAACAGATGCTGGAATGGAAATTTCTGTACTGACCTGGTTGTCCTGGGCCTACTACACTACCAGTGTACGGCCACACACAAACTGGAAGAATAGCCTCGTATTCCATAACAAAAAGGAACTGATGATGAGGGTCTATACCAAAGATTGACAAAAAATGCTGGAGTAACTCAGCAGGTCAGGACATATCTCTGGAGAAAATAGATAGGTGATGTTGGGACCCTTCTTCAGACTGATTGTAGTAGGATGGGGGGGGATTGGAAGCAAAGAGGCAGGACAAATTATGGCCAGCAAACAGATGACCTCAGGTCAGGTAAGTTCCCCTATAGGCAGTTTGTTGGATAGAAACAGGCGAGAGCCCAAGGGGATACGTATTTGGAAAAATGTGAAGCTAGTTAGTGAACATAGAGTGGAGGAGGTGCGTGGAGGAACTGGTGCAAGGTCAGCCAAGGGTCAGTGGGAGTGGGGAGAAAAAGTAGGGGGGGGGGAGAGAAAAAAAAAAGGAGGGGGGGGAAAAATAGTGGCGTTTGTAGAAGTTACCTAAAATTGGAGAATTCAATGTTCATTCCATTGGGTTGTGCTGTGTGGTTATGATTGCTGTAGCTAACCAAGCCTCATATTCTCTTGGATAGCCTACAGCTCAACAACATGGACACCAAATTCTAAACCTTCAGGTAAACACTCCCGTCTCCTTCTCATCTCCCACCCACACATTTATTTGCTTCCAGTTCCCTGCTCTCATTGTCTACTTCCTTTCCTGTCCTCTATCCACTCATCACCCACCCCTCCATACTCCATTTATTGTCATACACATCAGGGTGCAATTAAATTCCTTGCTCACATGAAGCTCATAGATTAAACTGTAATGATAAAGACAACAATAAATTTGAATGCAAAACAGCAGAATGGTGCAAGATAATAGAATCTTTACCATATTCCTTTGTAATTTGATCTGTTCCCAAGAGAACCAGCCCAACATCTCCAATCTATCCAAAAGGCTGAAACCCTTCATACTTGGAAACATTTCATAAATAATTTCGGCATCTTCCCTAAAGTGTTCGTATCTTTTCTAAAGTAGCACCAGAACTGCACATATTACCCCAGTCCGAAGAAGGGTCCTGACCTGAAATATCACCTATTCATTTCTCCAAAGGTACCACTGAATTACTCCAGCATTTTGTGTCTTTTTTTGGTAAACCAGCATCTGCAATTCCATGTATCCACATACCATCCCAGTGATTGCTCAACCCCTGGTACATAAAAGTTCACCATGACATCCATGTTGTTGTTTTCTACTCCTTTATTTATAAACCCCAGGATCACATTTCATTCTGTCAATCTGTCCTAAGGTTTTCCATGAAGTATGCTTGTATATAACCCTAGATTTATGTCTTTGCACGCCATTAGCGCTGTGCTGTTTCTCATCCTTCCTTCCAACATGAAAAACATGACATTTGTGATCAGCCATGAATGGCGGTGCTAGCTCAAAGGGCTGAATGGCCTACTCCTGCGTCTATTGTCTATTTCTAATCTACCCACCCATTCCACATGTTTGCCTACATCTCCACGAGATCTATTATTGAGTAGGCTTGAGATGAAGTGCTCCTAAATGAGTTTAGTATAGACGATTGCTTTATGATCAGCCTCGATCGAGTGGGCCAAAGATCCTTCTTCAAGCATTCATTACACCTTCAGATTTTTGGATCATCATCAAAGTTAGAAACTGAACAGACACCCAAGTTTAAGATAAAAATAATGATCACAACCATGCATTTCTATCCCACCTCATAATAACCTTTCACGACTACTTGCTCTTTAGCTAATTCAATTTCCATGCTGCTGTAGCTGCTTTTATTCCATAATCTTCAGTCTTGATGACACCTATTACATGACACCTGATCAAATGCTTTTAGAAGTTCACGTGCCACATTTCTCTCATTTTGCCTATCCTCTACATCAAAGAATGATGGAATTTGCTGTTAACCAATCTCTACTTAGTTCCTCTAATCAACTTGTACATCGAAATGATCAATTTTGCCACCTTTTCTGAACATTTGCAATTTTCTATTCCCCATGTCCCACCCTAGCATCTTTGGAAGATTATGACGTCAGTCTGCAATTTCCTCCCTCACTAATCTGGGATGCATTGCAGTTGGGCCAGAATAAATGCCCACTTTAAGTGCACCCAGCCAATTCCCAAACTTCCTGTGTTCATTTTTTGTCTATCCTGAAATCTTAATTCATCTTCCTTTGCTGAAACTTTCGCAGAATCATTCTCCTCATTGAAGACTGATGTAAACTATTCATTTAGTACCTTGACCTCCATGAGTAGATTTAATTTTTTGTCTCCAATTGAACATCTTTTCCTGTTCACATGGCTCCAAAATATATTTGGCTTGTTATTTGTTTGCTGCCAGTCTTTTCACATACTCTCCCTTTACAACTGCAGCTTGCCTAATGTGCCCAGTTCCTATTCATAACATGGAACAGCATAGTGATTTGAGAGATCATGTTACTAAAGAAAGATGAAAAATCAGGGCAACAGCAAATGAACAATTTTGTCTTCAGTTTGGAGCTACAGCAGTACCACTTCTTGCTGAGTTCCATCTGTCTGAAAACCAACCTGAGACAAGGGAAACCCCATGTGAAAATCTTGCAGTGGAATTTTCTCTGCCATTTACTTGCCTGGTAGCATTTCATCTAAGTTGTGTCAATACGGAACCCAAGACTGACAGGTTTTTGCTAGAGTTCCCTTCCTTAGTTTTCACCAAAAGCTCCAGCTGTAAAGAGAGCCATATTTTACCATCCAAATAGTAAGTTTTTGTTGTTTTATTATACACATGATGGGTGGTCATAGATTACATGGATGCATTTCTGACCAAGTCATGAAAGGTAACATGGTTAGCAACAGCACCCTCACAAAATAATGCAGTACAGATACTGTGGACACGTCTTTAATATGATGAACATACATAAGCTAATAAATACAAACAAGGACATCAAAGTCTGTTACAAGTTCAAACCCAAAGTAACATGTTTTATTATGCGCCACAAAATACTAAGTACTGCAGAAAAGGGAAACTACTCATTTTATTTTTATTAAATTCACACTTGTTAAAATAAGCCAAACCATCTCAACTGAAAGATTTATTAAAACCCAGCTCTGCACAGCTAATCAAATTTCTAACCAAATATCTCTAGTGAGCAAGCAAGATCTTTTGATCTACCTTACTTTTGAAAACTCTCTGAATTGACCAAGTTTTGGGATGACTCTAAAGAACATCTGATTTTAAGGTCTATATTTGATTTTACTAAAAGTATCTCATGCCAAAGACAATGGTGGAGATCAAGGAATGTTCCAGTTTCCAGTATTGGACTTTTAAGATGGACACACAATGCTGGGGTAACACAGAGGGTCAGGCAGCATCTCTGGAGAAAAGCAATAGGTGATATTTCAGGTCAAGACACTTCTTCAGAAAATGATTGAGAAATGATTGAGAAAATAATTAGTCTTCCAATTTCTAATATTTAAAATCTTAAGGAACAAGCCTTCACACCTATTATAGTTAACTTTGTCAGATGTGTTTCTTAAGACTCGTCCGTTAAACAAATGGAAAGTATCAACCATCAGTGTCCGAAGCAAATTCAGAGTGTGTCTTTCATGCCACTACACTGATTTCACCCCATCCCATGCACTTCAATGTCAAACTCTCTTGGTAAGATATTTGGAAAAGCATAGTCTAGCTGTGCTCAGTTCAGTTTATTGTCACGTGTACTGAGGTACAGTGAAAAACTTTGAAATGAAGAGCTAGCCCCACCATTATTTTACATCTAAAATTTGCACCCTTGTGCCAAATCATCTGTGAGCTTAGAGGAACACTTGGGTACAATGGCCAATAAGAATGCTGGCTGTAACCAATTTATGAAAGGTCTGTCGTAAGAAATCTCTAGAGGTTAAAGATGACTTGCTTTTATTCCAGCTCTGTTGATTCCGAGATGATTGTGGAGGTCAATGAGGGATCTGCAGCCTCTGCCACTAAGGGGCAGGAGGTGCCAAATGGGACATGTTGATGGTTTGTACGGTTTTATTTACCAGTTTTATGCAATAATATTGCAATCTTAATTTTAGTTTAGTTTAGAGATACAACGTGGAAACAGACCTTTAGGCCCACCAAGTCCGCACCGACCAACAATCTCCCGTACACAAGCTCTATCCAACACACTGGAAGCAATTTAGAGAAGGCAATTAACCAGCAAATCTGTACCTCTTTGGGATGTGGAAGGAAACCCATGACTGGCAAAAAACCCACGTGGTCACAGGAAGAATGTACAAAATCCAGACAAGGGGCTGCAAGGCAGCAACCCTTACACTGTGCCACTGTGCAGCCCATGGCAATGCTTTGAAATCTCACCTTTCTTTGCGTTGTCTAAAGTGCAGTTTAAGTACAAAATAATCCCAGGTTACAGATAAGCTCTGCCATTGTGGTCAGTTTTTTAATTAAAATTACCAAACCAAGGCAAACTAATAGATTGATTGATTGATTCAGCATTGAAACAAACCCTTCAGCCCACAGAGAACATGCCGCCCATCAATCTACCGTTCACACTAGTTCTATGCTGTCCCACTTTCACATCGACTTCTTACACATCATGTGCAATTCAAAGAGGCTAATTAACCTACAAACCCAAACGTCTTTGGGATGTGGGAGGAAACCCACGCAGTTACAGCGAGACGTGCAGACTTCACACAGACAGCTCAAGGTCAGGATCGAACTTGGGTGTCTGGCGCTGAGGTAGCAGCTCTAAATTTCAAATCAGTTATCATACAGATAACTACTTTATATGAGACATTCCCTGTTAATATGAACTGAAAACTGCTTAAGAAAATGTTAGCATTGCTATCCATCTAACTGCAAATTGAACAGCTTGTAACAGCTTGGAAATTAGAGGCTTTTATGATGCCCAAGAAATAACACGTGGGACAAATGGAAAAATGGAACTGCTGCCGCTACTCTGAAATAGTCAGCTAGCTTTAAAAAGTTATTTTTTAAATTGTCATCCTTCTTTTCCAAGTCTTTGGTGGTCCAAATCTGCAAACGTTAGTTCCTCCACCCATGCAACCCAAGAAGTCCATCCTGCTTCTATCCTGTCCTCTGGACCAGCGTTGCACCACTCTCAGTCTCAAGTTCTGGAATTCCCACCTAATATCGTCACCTCTTATTATTAAAACTCATTCCTTGCTCATATATTTAAGGCAATTCTGTGAAATGTCTTGAATTTTACCGTGCTAAAAGATGCTGGTATCCAATTTCAAAAAGTATCCAAGAACAAGCAAAAAAATAAAGACAATTTGAGAAAAGATGAAACTAGCAGATTTATTGTTCTCTTCACTTTTGCCTTGAAACCAAGTTGGTTTCTACCAGACCAGTATCCGAGTTCAAAGACCTCAGACATTTCCTCAGTCATAAGTTTACAGAACAGAACTGTTATGCAATACATAAGAGACATTCCACAGAAACAGCTAGATTACTGAAAAACAATTAGTGGGAGTGAAGTATAGCTGCAGCTGCAGTTATTTACAGAATTCACTTCCCTTTCCAAAAAAAAGAAACAACTGATTGCCATACATGAACCAGAGCTGCGTAAAGTATTTTATGACGAATGTAGCATGGCAAGTTTGCACAATGTTTTTTATATGACTGGTAAACCAGTGACTGGTAAACTGGTGAACATTAGGGAGAACCCATAGCTCTTTTCATTAGTACCTTTTATTAGTACATATTGACCGTGCTGAAGTAGAGATGATTGTGAGCTTCAAGTTCCTCAGAGTAAATATCAACAGCAACTTGTCCTGGATAGCATATAAAATCAATTGCCAAGAAAGCACACCAATGCCTCAACTTCCTCAGGAGCTCAGGAAGTTAGGCATGTCCTTACCAATTTTTACAGAATGCATTTCATCAGGATGCTTCACAGCATGGTTTGGGAACAGCTCCATCCAAGATCACAAGAAATTGCAGAGTTGTGGATACAACCCAGACTATCTCGTTAACCAACCCCCCTTCTTTCGACTCCCTCTACACCTCGGCAAGACCACCAGCATTATCAAGTCTCATCCCGGACACTCCACCTTCTCCCCTCTCTAGACTAAACTGTGCGTACATTTATCGGGAAAGGCAACAAGAGCTTCAATTTTAACCTATTCACAAGGAGCTGCAGACACTGGAATCTTGAGTATAAAACAAAATGTTGGAGCAACTCAGCTGGTCAGGCAGCATCTCCGGAGAACATGAAAAGTAACATTTTAGCTTTTGTTCCTCAATTTAAACAATAGTTTATTCCTTTGCTTATTTTTCCCGAATGAACAACTTCACCTATTCACACCTTGTACTTTATTTGCCACCTTTTTACCCAAACACTGCTTTCCTGTAAACTCCTGTATCTTCCTCAGAACTTGCCTTCCGACCCATTTTTGTGCCTTCCTTTAATTTGGTTATTCAACATTTGTTTCCTTCTTCCAAGTTATAATATACATTTCCAGAATCATCACTGAACACTGTGATACCCCACTTGTTGTAAACCTGAAAATGATCTCTTTATTCCAACATTTTGCCCATTAACCAATCCTTTATCCATGCCTAACACAATGAACTTTTAGATAGGCACAAAATGCTGGAGTAATTCAGTGGGAAAGGCAACATCTCTGGAGAGAAGGAATGGGTGACGTTTTGGGTCGAGACCCTACTTCCTGAACCGAAACGTCACCAATTCCTTCTCTCCAGAGATACTGCCTGTCCCACTGAGTTACTCCAGCATTGGGTCTATCTTTGGTTTAAACCAGCATCTGCAGTTCTTTCCTACACAATGAACTTTCATCTTGCAACATAATTGTTGGTAAGGCACCCTACTGAATGGAAGCCCAATGACAATATACTACTTTCACCTTTCATGTTCCACTAGGGGCGCCGCATGATGGCAGCCTCTGCCTACAGTCAGTCTGTTTTATTATTTATTTTTAAATGTTAGTTTGTTTGGAGGATTTTGTTTCAGCATTTCTATGTGGGGGAGGGGAGGTAGGGTAAGGGGGAAACTGTTTCCCAGTCACTTCCTGGCGAGGATGCGACTATTCTCCGAGTCACGTCCTGGCCCCCCTCTCCACGGCCTACCAACTGGATTGGCACGGCATTTCCTTCCAGGGACCGGACCAGAGCTTCAGCAGCGGCGCAGCGCTGGATACATCGCGAGCGGGCGATGCCTTACCTGGGATCGCTGTTTGAAGCTCCGGAGTGTTGGGCCTTCTGCTTCAACATCGTGGAGCTGTGGTTTGCGAAGCTCCCAGCGTGGGCGGCACTGACCAACATCGCGTAGTCCTGGGATCCTTTGCTGAGGTTGAATCTCCGCCCAGCTCGGCCTGTGGACTTTGGGAGCTGTGGTCTCTGGTAGGAAGTGGCTGATTCAGAAGTCCAAGCCGCTGAGGATGTTCTTCCGTTCCGACGTCAGAGTTCCATCGTCCGGGCGAGAGGGCCTGAACGTCGGGACGCCCGTAGCGGCGACTGGGGAGGGCTCGGGAGGCCCCAACCACGGGTGAACATCAAAGAGGACGATGACTGAACTTTGGTGCCTTCCCTCACAGTGGGAAACTTTGATACCGCTGTGTGGGGATGTTTATGTTATAGACTATAGCGTTCTGTGTTCTTTATTTTATTCGTATGGCTGAATGGTGACCACAAATTTCACTGTATCAATTGGTGCATGTGACAATAAATGTCTGTCTCTTGATTTCCTTTCCCTCTAAAACCCTGGCTAAGGCTTCCTCAATAATCACTCATAAACTTGTCAGACACAATTTATTTTTCAAGTAGCCATGGTGACTTTGCTTGATTAGATCATAATTTTCTTAAATGTGTCAAAAATACTTCCTTAATCTTTCCAATAACAGCTGTTAGGCGAATCAGCTTGCAGTTAAAAAAAAACAAGTAACTCAGCGGGTCTGGAAAACATGGATGTGACATTTTGGGTTGGAGCCCTTCGTCAGACGGACTGTAGTAGGGAGGGGAAAGCTGGAAGAGAGGTGTGAGTAGGCTCTCTTCCAGCTTTCTCCTCCCTCTTACAGTCTGAAGATGGGTCCCAACCCAAAACGTCACTTATCCAACCTCTCCACAGATGCTGCATGACCCGTTGAGTTACTCCAGCACTTTGTGCCATTTATTGTTAAGCAGAATGCACAGTTCTTTGTGTCATCATCTTATAGTTAACTATTTTTTTACTTCCTTTTCTTTTCTAATGAGAGTATAATACTGCCATTTTACCAGAATCCAAGGAATTTAGGACAATTATTTTGTTTAGTTTAGAGATACAAAAACTGTACGTCTTTGTTTTAATTATGATAAAAAATTCCCATAGTCATTCAACTATTACGTGTCCAAATATCTTCTCAATTTATACTCTTTCCTACAAGGGTATATACGCTACATTTGGGGTATTTGAGTATCTATATATTACACTCACTAATGCCTTCTTCCTGATGCTATTTTTAAACCTTCACCCAAACAAACTCAAAATCTTCAGAGCCTAGGCTAACTCTAACAAGTGTACTTACTTAATCTCCTGTTACGTATGCCACACCACCACATTTTCTTTCCTGCCTTTCTTTAATTTTAGAGATACAGCATGGAAACAAGCCCTTCGGCCCATGGAGTCAACCATCAATCAATCATCAATCGCCCATTCACATACTAGTTCTACACGCTCCCTACAGATTAGGATAATTTACAGAGGCCAATTAATCTACAACCCCAGACGCCTTTGGGATGTGGGAGGAAATCCTCGCATTCACAAAGAGAACGTACAAGCTCCACACAGTCTATGCCAGGGGTCAGGATAAAACCGGGGCCTATGTTCCGCTGAACCACTGAAAAGTTACATACCACAGAATTTTAAATTTCAAGCTTTTGATCTTCTTGCAATTCTGTTTTTGTGATGGTTGTCAGATCACACCCATTCATCTCTCTGTGCTGTCAGTTCATGTTATAACTAATGCATTAGAGACAAAGCTTGCCTTTTTTTGCTGCTTTTATTCAATTTACCTCTTTTTGAAAAGTCTATTTAATCAGAATGTAGCATTGTGAAGATTTTCTGAAATAACCAACTTCCTCACGTAGGGGCCCTGTACACACAGATGCTTAGTAAAAAACAGTTGGCAGTGACCAAGAAAGATGCATTGGGTGTTGTGCATGGTGCCCAAGACTTTGATAGCAACTGGGTAAGTCTTGCACGAGAAAAGCTTTTCCCACCATCCATTACATAAATCAGGTCATACAGACCAAGCTTGAGGTCAGTGCTGATTGGTAATTATAGAGGTTAAAGTTAGAGAGAGAGCACAGAAAACAGACACCTCCATCCAACTCAATCTGGTAAATTGGAGCTGCAGATCTGAAGGGTGCAGAGTGGCAGTGGTCAATTTTGGGTAGAGGGAAAAATCATGAGTCAAGATTTGTAAACGTGGCACTCTGTAAACACCATAATAACCAACAGTTATATAACAGAATATAACGGTTCTAGTTATGGGCTGGGCAGAGGCCTGGTTGGTCGGGGAGAGAGTTGGGTAAATAAATTACTTAAAAGGAAATAAAAGTCAGGTTCCCAAGACAAGCCCGGACATTCTCAGCAAAGTCACTTTGAGTCACGTGAAAACAGATTTCATAGGCACTATGAAAGCTCCTTTTTGCATGGACACTCTGGACTGTGCACACCTCAGTCTCCAAAGAATAGAAACACGGAAACAAAGAATAATAGGTGCAGGAATAGGCCATTCGGCACTTCGAGCCAGCACCGCCATTCAATATGATCATGGCTGATCATCCAAAATCAGTACCCCGTTCCTGCTTTCTCCCCCATTATCTCTCGATTACGTTAGCCTGAAGTGCCTCCCTTGAAAACATCCAGTGAATTGGCCTCCACTGCCTTCTGTGGCAGGAATCCCACAGATTCACAACTCTCTGGGTGAAAACGTTTTTCCTCATATCAGTACTAAATGGCCTACTGGTTCTGGACTCCCCCAACACCGGGGATGTTTTCCTGCATCTAGCCTGTCCAATGGAGTTTCTCAAATTAGGAGACCAAAACTGCACATAATTCCCCAGGTGTGGACTCACCAGGACCCTGTACAACTGCAATAGGACACCTTGCTCCGATAGATACTCAAATCCTCCCGCTATGAAGGCCAATGTGCCATTTGCTTTCTTCACTGCCTGCTGAACCTGCATGCTTACTTTCAGTGACTGATGTACAAGCCACCCAGGTCTTGTTGCACCTCCCCTTTTCCTAATCTGACACCATTCTGATAATAATCTGCCTTCTTGTTCTCAAAGTTCAAATATATTTGTCACATGCACCATAAGGTGTAGTGAAATGTAATTTACCATGCAGCGTACAATTAAAAAGGGCACAATACACAACATAACACAGGCATCCACCACACCATTCTTCACTGTGGTGGAAGGCAATACATTTCAGACAGTCCTCCTCCTCCTCCTGTGGTCGGGGCCCTGACCCTCCAAAGTTGCCGCTAGGGAACGGCCCGATGTTCAAGCCCACTGGTCGGGATGGTCGGAACGCCGACGTCGGGACCAAAGTGGATAACCTCACTTTTATCCACATTATATTGCATCTGCCCATTCACCCACCGATCCAAATCACCCTGCAGCCTCATACCATCCTCCTCGTAGCTCACACTGCCACCCAGCTTTGTGTCATCCGCAAACTTGCAAACTTCCATTTAATTCCTTTGTCTAAATTGTTAATATATATTGTAAATAACTGGGGTCGCAGCACTGAGTCTTGCGGCATCCCACTTGTCACTGCCTACCATTCTGAAAAGGACCCGTTATTTCCTACTCTTTGCTTCCCGTCTGCCAACCAGTTCCTTATCCATGTCAATATCCTACCCTCAATACCATGTGCTCTAATTTTGCACACTAATCTCTTGTGTGGGACCTTGTCAAAGGCTTTTTGAAAGTCCAGATACACCACATCCACTGGCTCCGTCTTATCCATTCTACTCGTTACATCCTCAAAAAAATTCCAGAAGATTAGTCAAGCATGATTTCCCCTTCATAAATCCATGCTGACGTTGACTGATCCTGTCACTGCTTTCCAAATGCGCTGCTATTACATCTTTAATGATCGACAAAGCATCTTCCCCACTACTGATGTAAGGCTAACTGGTCTATAATTCCCTGTTTTCACTCTCCACCCTTTCCTAAGAAATGGGGTTAGATTAGCTGCCCTCCAGTCCACAGGAACTGATCCAGAGTCTATAGAACATTGGAAAATGATCATCAATGCATCCCCGATTCCTAGTGTTACCACCTTGAATACTCTGGGATGCAACCATAATATACATGATGGCCACGCAGATCAAAATGACATGCCTCAGTGACCACCGACCTGCTTGAGATGAAGAAACGATTGGCTTATGACACATATCAACTCTCGCCTCAAACACTGCAAGGAGTGCGGAGAGGAATTGTATCTAGTAGTAGGGTCTTGTTGGACCTGGTGGAAACTGCAAAGAATTGTCTATTGAACATGGAGCCTGGTGGGTGGAAGGCAAGGACCAGGGGAACTCCATTCTTGCTCAAGGGGTGAGAGCAGATGTGCAAGAAGTAGATGTCGTAAAGGACTCTGACCATTATGGTGAGGGAAAGCCACAATTAAGGAAGAATATCTCAGCATCTGAGCAAATGCAACAGAGACAGAGGAACTGAGACTATGGAATAAATTCCTTTAGAGGCAGGATGGGAGGAAGTAAGATCAAGATAGCTGTAAAAGTTTGTGGGCATCAGCAGTTCTCAGTTTGGATGTTCTTCTCTCCCCCTTTATCAAACAACGTTTTACATTTTGGACACAGGCCATTATCTCAGTTCTTCATCCTGCTATGTTTAGAAAGTATATAGAACAGGATGTGCACAAAAATATTTTGTAGGTCAGTTTCTGAATGGAATCTTGCCCTTTAATAAAAATAAACGGAAATAGAATTGGGAATAGAATTGGGAATTCAGGAAAATAACTTTACACAGAGGAGAATGTTGAGTGGAACCTTGAATGCAGATAAGCACCAGTATTGACAAATTGAAGCCCTCATTTCAGAACTACTGTACTCTGTGCAGCCTCCTTCATAATGACCATTACAAATAGACTACATCTGGTCCACAACTCTAATATTCTGCAGATTTATTGTACAAAAGATGAAGTAGCATCAACTTTCAAGCTCACGTAGGTGTTCAGCCTCGGCTACACTGCCAAATGTATTGAGGTAATTCGCAGATGCATCATAAGACTGCAGATTTTTAGGTAATTTCAGCCTCAAAGTAGCTTTGAGGTTGGTATGAAAATTTCTAGGCTTTTAAGTACAAAGACTAACTGTTGACTTTTCTGCCTTTGGAGAAAGAGCTCTGAACCATTAAAGTTTCATCATATATTGCATAATTTATTTACCAGGACAAAAAATATTTTAGTTATAAAAAAGAGAATCCATGAAAAGAATAATCATTGCTTTAAACTTTATAGCAATAAAATGTTAATAAATTACCCCCAAATTAGTCTTGACTCTAATTATCTTCCATTTTATATTATGCGCACTAGCTAAATAATTAAATACCAATCCATAATAGTTTATCCAGAGAAACCAAAAACTATTCAAATGTTTAGATGGTCTGGTCTTTGTTGCAAAGATAAAAATCACTAACTTTGAGCTGCATCTGCTCTTGTCCAAGATATGCATCAATAGCATTTTTTTTAAACCAGACTGGTGAATGCCAAATCACCTCAAGTTGGAGCATGTCATATCATATTGGAAAAAGCTTGCACCACTAATGTATAAAGTTATTCACTGAAAGAAAAAATTATGCCTCATGGATATTGTTTCTTTGAATGATTTAACTCTCGGATCTTTTACTCCACAAATTACTGGTGTTTACTTTTCATCCAACTAGAGATCACAAAAATTATAAATCTCTTAAAAAATCCACAGCCTGGATTATCAATCCCTCATTTCATTCATACTGATACCAGGAAAAAAATGATGGAAAATCTGCAAGATGAGCTGAATTCAACTTTTGATGACAGTTTGACCTTTGTCTAAGCAGACAAGCTTCAATCTATGCAGAAGGTAGATAAAAACGCTGGAAAAACTCAGCGGGTGAGGCAGCATCTATGGAGCGAAATAATTGGTGGCGTTTCGGGTCGAGACCCTTCTTCAGACATTTTTATCTAGCATTTTTTATCTACCTTCGATTTTTCCAGCATTTGCAGTTCCTTCTTAAACATTCAATCTATGCAGAGTTAATTTTACAGAATGCTCTTGCTATTCACAAAAAAACATTATATTAAATACTTGAGCCTTAAGGCCATAAGTATCCACTAAATTGACTTAAATTCAATTTGCTAATAAATTTATGCATGTTACACTGTACATTAAACAGTTTCATTGGAATTGCTCATTTTGCCAATCCAATTATAAAGAATGAACTGTAAGTGAAACATAAGATTGACACTATAGTACGACAACCACAACATTTCATTTAACACACGTCTTGAATTAATATTGGGAATGTTAAACCAAGACTTTTCTTCTTTGGATATAATCAAAACAAAACATTGCTAGCATAATTTCCCCCAGAATAACCCATAATTATTTTATATACAAATAATTGGGTACCAATGTTAATATGTGGGCTGAACATAATCAGCACACTTACTTAAAGAAGAGCAGCATGATTCCCATAACAGACCTTTTTTTCTCCAGAAGTAACAACGGCCTTACGAGCATTTTTTAAATCTCTGACAGCTGTAGTCATGTTACACTGCAGAACTTAAAGCTGGAAAAATATCAATGCCTGGGGAACACAAACAGAAGGTTTGCCTACATTGAAGGCATCTAAACTGCAAAACTTATAGAAGGCTTCCAAGGGTTACTAAGGAAAAAAAGGATCTGTTGAAGAGAAAAGGGTTATAAAAACTCCTAATTGCTATAGAGACTTTATGCAAGGACTAATTTGCATCATCCAGCAGTTCAATACATATGCAAAACAGTGTTCGAGGTTACTCAGGCTACAACGTATTATATAGGAATATATATTTGAATGCTGCATCCAACTAGTTGTGTTTGAAGTCCCAAAGTAAATTCCCCTGTGGTAATACTATGAAAATTACTCTCTGCTGATATGATGCTGGATGTTTTGCAAAGCTGTCCCAAAGGAAACATTCAACTCCTTCCCAATGGAAATACCACAAACTAAAAGTAAAACAATGTATTGCTTTCTACCATCTTGCCAGAAACCTAGTGGATCCTATACAGAATATCTTCATTAATTTCACCATGACACAACACGTAAAATGATAGTTTGGAATTAGCCATTGCGACTTGAACATTTTAACAGTTTTCATTTAAATATTATGCTTGTGAAAATGATTTGGAATTAGGTAATATTACCAAGTGAAAAATCAAAAAATACTTTCTCCAAAAAGCTAATGGCCTTGAGCATTTTCCAATTAATTTTATTTCAGTGGACTGATTTGAGATTACTTGGCCCCACAAATGATATAAAGTTGCAGTTCCAACAGCTTATATAATTCTTGATGAAAAATTAGAGAAATTCTTCCATATTTAATGTTCGTATCTGAAGAGATTTGCCAAGCTAAAATATTAATTCAGTATTAAAAATAAAATCCAACAACAGTATCCGATTTTAGAAACAGATCAACACTGACAATATATTTTCCTCATTGCTGGTTCAGAATTTCCTGCTGCCAATATTTCATTGTACAATATAATGAACAATATATAATCTAAAAGATATCATAATTCTGTAAAACAAAATAATTTTGATAGAGATGTTGACATGACCTTAATTTATGTAATGAAAACATCAATTAAAAATTGCAACATACTCTAGAGCCATAAAAATTGCAAGCAACGACCCTCCATATAAAAGGCACTATTTTTATTTGGTTTCATTTCCTCCTGGTTTTGTATTGCTCCAGAATACTTCCTCTGCTGTGGGCATTTTATAATTTATCAATGCAGTCACACACAAAAAAAAATCCCACAGCTATTCTCAATTGTGCAAGAGATGGCATCCTAAAAAAAAACAACTATCTACCACAAAAGACAGCAAAATAAAAATCAACACATCAGCAAGTCTGCTGGCCAGAGATCAACTCGTATCGAGTGCAATGAAACTAGAATATGCATCATGCAAACCAGGAAGCTGTGTCGAATGAAAGATTTTGCCATCACATAAACAGATGGAGCTTGTGAATAGAAGCTTCCACAGCTTCCAAGGTTACAAGGAAAAGCAATTTTGAATGAAACACGTTGATGTGACAATCGGCCTCAACTCAATGCTTTTTTCTTTTAGCATCGAGTTGTTTTTTTTTTAAACATTACTGAAATAGCAAGGCTTGAAGGACACAGGCAATTGAGTCATGCAGAAGATGTCAAGGTTTATCTACAAATGATTACAATCAATAATCATGTGTTAATACCATCAATTTTAATAGCATAGCTGGATCAGAAATCATAGATTTCAAAATAGTCATTTCATACTTTGTAATAGTGTGCCTCACCCACTATCAATCCATGGTCATCAGCACTTAATCTTGCCACTTTGCCAATGCTTCAAAACATCTCTGGCATTACTTTGGAAGGACAAAAAACTGTTGCTTTACTGAGATTATGGATCTTAAATTCTTTTATACTGTGACAATATTTTAAAGTACATATACCAAGAATATATAATGTACATATATCAAGCAGCATCTCTAGAGAACACGGTTTGGTGATGGTGATGTTTTGGGACAAGATCTTTCTTCATCCTCTCAGTATGGAACTGGGCCCTGAATCCAGGTGAGTTGTCAGCCCCAGCCTACAGGCGGCTGGGGGAGAGGCGAGGATCAACGGATGTCAATGGACTGTCACATTGAATGGCAGTGCTGGCTCGAAGGGCCGAATGGCCTACTCCTGTTGTCTACTGTTGCAGCCCATTGACGGCCAAACTGAAGGGAAGGGTCTGTGGTGGTGGTGATGGCAGACGCAACCAGGAAGAGGCCAGTGAGTGGGTGTGAGCCGGGGCTGCCAGGGTTGTGAGTAGTAGTGGAGGAGGAGTGAGCCGTGCGGCTGATGTGGACTGCCGGGGCTGTAAGCCGCTGGGGAGATAGCACAAACGGCTTCAGGAGCCATCGGTAGGTCCCTCCGCTGTAACCAACATTCGTTATAAAGAGGTCTATTAAAACGAGGATTTACTGTAATGGGTGTTCCAAAGCAAACTAACTTTCAGCAGACAAATTACTACACCTCTGGTTAAGGGGGAATCTCAAACAGGCCTTAGGTATTTTGAATATATGCAAATTATTGCCATCTTTTCTCAAAATTGGTGTCAATATATAACCAATGACACAACAGCTATGCAACTTGCATGCAATTGCTACGCCAAAGCATACTTGTACAACAGATATGGTGGGAATGAATTCGCCATTGCCGTGACTGTTACATAAAGAAAACAAGGGAGCATAACTTACGTGGCTCTGGCATCCGATATCAGTACTTTGAGAGGCTGATCATGGTGCACATAAACTCCAGCCTCCCAGTCAGCCTTGATCCACAGCAATTGGCCTAACAATGCAAGAGGTCCACAGCAGGCACTGGCCATCTGGTCTAGCACTCATTGCTGGAGCATGTGGATAACCAAGGATACCTACAAACTCCTATTTATCTGTTACAATACCTTAATTCCAGCCAACATTTATTGATTATATCTGCCATAATTCCAACCGGTTTCCCGACCCATCCAAGGATGGGCAACAAAACATTCTCCACAATAATTCTGAACATTGGCCTTAGTCCATTACTATACTCCCTATACACTTACAACCATACAGCCAAATTCTAGTCCAACTCCATTTATAAGTTTACAGATGACACAAGCGCAGTGGGCTGGATCAAAAACAATGGCAATGCAGAGTACAGGATGGAGATAGGGAGTTTAGAATCATGCTATAAAGACAGAAACCTCTCCCTAAATGTCAGCAAAACAGAAGAGTTGGTCACCGAGTTCAGGAAATGGAAGGAGTATGTGCACCAGTCTGTACCGAGAGCTCAGGTGTTTCAGTGTAAATATTACCAACAACTTGTCCAGGTCCAACAACATTGGCACCTTGGCTAAGAAAGCATATCTACTGCCTCATAAGGCTGCGGAAATTCAGCAAGCCTCCAATGTCTTTTACCAATTTCTAGACGCACCATAAAAAAATATCCTATCCGGATGCATCACAGATGGGTATGGGAACAGTTCTACCCAAGAGTGCAAGAAATTAGTAAAATAAAATAGTCTATCATGGAAAGGCAACACCCCCCCCCCCCCCACCCCAAATCCACCTGAACTTCATGCTGCTTTGAGAAAGCAACTGACACATTCAAGGACCACTCACAACCTGTTCATTCTCTTTCACCCCTCTTCCAATGGGCAGAAGATACAAAAGCTTGAAAGTATGTACCAGTAGATTCAAGAACCGCTTATTTCCCGCTGTTCTCAGATTCTAAAACAGAACTCTTATATGTTAAGAATGAATTCATGATCTTTCAATCTACCATGCTGCCAGTTTTATTTTATCTACACTTTCCCAGCAGTAGTAAAATTATATTCTGCACTGTATTTAGTTTCTCTTTTGTACTAGCTGATGTAATTATTCCTACGGGGAAGCGTGCTTCATTGTTTGGGAGTGCCTGGAATACCTTTATATGCAAGTGTTGGCCAATATTCTCACTAATGTTGAACATGGCTATTGCTTCCCCACAGTTCAAAGCTTTGGACATTTGTGTGCTGGAATTCATGCCACAAATTATTTTTCAATAACTCACGCTGGAAATGTGCGTGTGGATGTCAGAGAAGAAAAAATATCAAGTTTAGGTGTAATGTACTCACAGTCAAAAAAACGTTCTTTGGAAGTAATAATAAATAACAGCTGTGTAACTATACCAAACGCCGGTGAGGTCTCATCCTTTTCTCTTTAGCTGGGAATATTGCAAAGTCAGAGCAAATTAAACAATATGAAATGTTTTTCTAAACTCGCATTTCTCATTGGTTCTCTGGCGCCCATTCAGACCATCAAATCTATGCCAGCTCTCAGAGAAATCCTCAGTCCCACCGCTCTACTTACTTTCATAAGCTCAGTCATAGGAGCAGAATTAGGCCATTCGGCCCATCAAGTCTACTCTGCCATTTAATCATAGCTGATCTACCTCATCTCTTTGCTTAAGGTAGGTCCTTTTATTCTGATGTTGTGCTCTCTGATCCTAGACTCTCCCAGTAGTGAAAACATACTCTCCACATCCACCCTACCTGGGCCTTTCAATATCCAGTAAATTCAGTACGTTTCAATGAGGTGGCCCCTCATCCTTCTAAACTCCAGCGAGTACAGGCCTAGTGCTGTTAAACACTCCTCATATGTTAACCCAATCATCCCGGGATAATTCTCGTAAACCTCCCCTGGACTTTCTCCAATGTCAGAGCATTCCTCCTCAGATATGGGTCCCAAAAACGGCTCACATTACCCCAAATGCAGTCTGACCAGTGCCTTAGAAAGCCTCAGCATTACATCCCTGTTTTTTTTAAATAATCCAGCCTTTTCAAAATAAATTATAACATTGCATTTGCTTTCCTGACTACGGATTCAACTTCCAAATTATTTTTGGGGAATCCTGCACCAGCACTCCCAAGAACCTTTGCACCTCCGATTGACGAATCCTTTCCCCATTTAGAAAACTATCTACACGTTTATTCGTACTACCAAAGTGCATGGCTGCACATTTTACGATGCTGTATTCCATCTGCGCCTTATTTGCCCACACTCCCAACCTGTCCAAGTCCTTCTGTTGAGTCCCTGCTTTCTTGACATTACCTGACCCTCCACCTATCTTCATATCATTTGCAAATTTGGCCACAATGCCTTGAATTCTCTCATCCAAATCATTAATATACAACGTGAAGAACAACACTAATCACTTGCAGCCAACCAGAAAAAAAAACCTTTATTACCACTCTTTGCCTTCTGCTATTCAGCCAACCTATCCATGCAAGCATCTTCCCTCTAATACCATAGGCTCTCATCTTTTTTAGCAGTCGCACCTTATCAAAGACCTTTTGAAAATCTAAACAATGTCCACTGACTCTCCTTTGTCTATCCTGCTATTTACTTCCTCAAAGAATTCCAACAGATTTGTCAGGCAAGATCTCCCCTCCATAAAACCATGCTGACGCCAGCCTATTTTATCGCCTGCTTCTATGTACTCCAAAAGCTCATCCTTCATAATGGACAGTAACATCTTACCAATCACTGAAGTCAGGCTAATGGCTTATTGTTTCCTTCTTTTGCTTCGTTCGTTCCTTGAACACTGGATTAACATTTTCAATTTTCTCGTCTTCTGGGACCACTCATGACTCTTGAAAGATCATCACTCATGCCTCAACATTCTCGAAGCTACCGGCAATTTCCAGCATCAACCTCCCTCTCGTTGTCGTGTGACACACCTACACTCAGGGAATTGACAGTGGCCAATTAGCATACAATGCCCTCCCTACTGTTTGGGACAAAGACCCATCGTTTGTTTATTTGCCTCTGTACTGCACATTTTGAGATTTGTAATATAAAACAAAATCACATTTGGTTAAAATGCACATTGTTAGATTTTATTAAAGGGTATTTTTATACATTTTGGTTTCACTGTGTAGAAATTACAGCTGTGTTTATACAGTCCCCCCATTTCAGGGCACCATAATGTTTGGGCCGCATGGCTTCACAGGTGTTTGTAATTGCTCAGGTGTGTTTAAATGCCTCCTTAACGCAGGTATAAGAGAGCTCGCAGCACCTAGTCTTTCCATCACCTTTGGAAACTTTTATTGCTGTTTATCAACATGAGAACCAAAGTTGTGCCTATGAAAGTCAAAGAAGCCATTATGAGACTGAGAAACAAGAATAAAACTGTTAGACATCAGCCAAACCTTAGGTTTACCAAAATTAACTGTTTAGAACATCATTAAGAAGAAAGAGAGCACTGGTGAGCTTACTAATCGCAAAGGGACTGGCAGGCCAAGGAAGACCTCCACAGCTGATGACAGAAGAATTCTCTCCATAATAAAGAATAATCCCCAAACACCTGTCCGACAGATCAGAAACACTCTTCAGGAGTCAGACGATTTGTCAATGACCACTGTCCGCGGAAGACTTCGTGAATGGCGGCGCGACTCACCCGTTGCAGCGGCCCCTACAGCCTGTCTGTCTTTTTTTAATTTTGTGTCTAGTTAAATGTAGTGTTGGTGTTTTTTAATACTGGTTTTAAATGTGTATATGTGGGGGGGGGGAGAAACCGTTTAAAATCTCTTCCCTGTACGGGAGACCCGACCTTTTCCCTGTCGGGTCTCCGTTGTCGTTGGGGCCTAGCACCGTGGAGCGGCCTCCAACCTGAACGACCCGGGGGCTCGGGAGACTGCGGAGCTGCGGACTACTCACCATCGTGGGGCTGGCCGGCCTCGGAGCGCGGGGAGCGGTGGTGACTCGCTGCTGCGACTCGACTACTGGGGCTCGGAGGCTCCAGCAACGCAGCCGCAGGACCGGTGGACTGTCGGCACATCGGGAGCTCGCGGGTCCGGTTGAGGAGACCGCATCCCGGAGCTCCCGCAACGCGACTTCTCCAGCCCGTGTCGCGGGGTTGGAACGACCCGGAGCGGGGCCGTACATCGCCCGGTGCGGCTTCATGAACGTGGGACATTACAGCGCCCACCGGGGGCTCCAACATTGTGACTTTTAGACCGGGAGCTGGGCCGTAAATCGCCCGGCACGGCCTAAAATGGCCGTGGAACTTATCATCGCCCGCCTGGGGCTTGGACATCGGGAGAGTCATGGAGAACAGGGGAGAGAAAAGACTTTGCCTTCCATCACAGTGGGTTCACTGTGATGGATGTTTGTGTGAATTAAATTGTGTGTATGTCTGTAGGAAATTGTCTTTGTTTGTATGGCTGTGGGAACGGAATTTCGTTTGAGCCTCACTGAGGCTCAAATGACAATAAATATTGTATTGTATTGAACAGAAATACAAACGTCACACTGCATGATGCAAACCACTGGTTAGCCGCAAAAATAGGATGGCCAGGTTACCAAGTTTGCCAAGAAGTACTTAAAAGAGCAACCACAGTTCCGGAAAACGGTCTTGGGAACAGACGAGATAAAGATTAACTTATATGAGAGTGATGGCAAGAGCAAAGTATGGAGGCCAGAAGGAACTGCCCAAGATCCAAAGCATACCACCTCATCTGTGAAACATGGTGGTGGGGGTCTTATGGCCTGGGCATGTGTGGCTGATGAAGGTACTGCCTCACTTATCTTCATTGATGATACAACTGCTGATGGTAGTATCATAATGAATTCTGAATTGTATAGACATATCCTATCTGATCAAGTTCAAATAAATCTCTCAAAACTCATTGGCTGGCGGTTCATTCTAAGCAAGACAATGATCCCAAACATACTGCTAAATCAACAAAGGAGTTTTTCAAAGCTAAAAAATGGTTATTTCTTGAGTGGCCAAGTCAATCACCCGACCTGAACACAATTGATCATTCCTTTTATATGCTGAAGAGAAAACTGAAGGGGACTAGGCCCCAAAACAAGCATCAGCTTAAGATGGCTATAATACAGGCCTGGCAGAGAATCACCAGAGAAGATTTGCATTGACACCGAGCAACTGGTGATGTCCATAATTCGCAGACTTCAAGCAGTCATTGCATGCAAAGGATATGCAACAAAATACAAAACATGACTACTTTCATTTACATGACATTGCTGTGTCCCAAACATTACGGTGCCCTGAAATGAGGGGGGGGGGGGGGGGGACTATGTATAAACACTGCTGTAATTTCTACATGGTGAAACTAAAATGTATAAAAATGGTCTTAATTAAAATCTGACAATGTGCACTTTAACCACGTGATTTTTTTCTATTACAAATCTCAAATTGCGGAATACAGAGGCAAATAAATAAATGGTGAGTCTTTGTAACAACTATATGGAAGGAACAACTATATGGAAGGAAACTGGAGGACCAGGGAAAACCAGAGAGATGGTGCAAACTCAACACAGGCTATAGCCAAGGTCAAGATTAAACACTGCTGTGCAATTGTGCTGCCCCTCACTTTCATTTGACTATCTCCATTCATAATAAAATATGAACAATGGGTTAACAACATCTGTATGTTAAAATTATTCAATTCTGAAGAGCTTACTCTCAAACTGGTAATGCCCCAAAACTCCGACTGAGATAACGGTCCCCATTATATGCCGAGATGCTCAGGGTTCTCACCTGGTATTCCAAATGTTCAGTGCAAATAATGCCAACATTCGAATGATACATTCTCTCCTCCCCCATCCCTGGACCCAACTGGCAAGATGACAACATACCCTAGATTGCCAAAGCTATACTGACTATATTTCCTTTCAGCCACATCTTCCCCAGAGGGAGCACCACCTGGTCATTAGAGAATTGTTTAGAGTAAATCCAAATCTTTACAAGACAGGTACCAGTTACTGTGATCTCACTTCAACCAGTAAGGTGATAAAAATCTAACACAAAATATTAGGTCAGTATTTTCATAACCTCGTTTGTCAAAGCATCAAAAAACCATACCTCTTTCATCAACAGTTTCATTCTATATGAATTAAACAGACAATGAAATGATCCATGTTGCATTGCATAATCATAATTAAAGGTGGAAGGAAAAGGTTGAAAAAAAGCTTCAAATTTACTAGTTCCCAAAATATTAGATTTTACTGTGCTATTTTAAAATATAAAAAAGGAGAAAATGTACATGAACAATCCATGGATTATACAAGAACTGCAGATGTCCGCAGGAGGTTATTTGAACTCGAAGGGAATTTTAATTGGATCCACATCTAACTTACAGCCAAGCTGAAATGAAATTGCTTTGGGAGTGGATAAAACCCACATCAATGCAACATCACAAACTCTACAAGGCACATAGGTTCAAAGCAGCTTGAATTTCTTGTGTATATTCAAGCACACAATTACAAAATCAAGATGTTTGAGGATTTATTCATGGTTAAAATAATCCAACTAAATCCAAAGGTATCCGGAGTTCAAACATGCTGGATTGCATGAATAGCTCTTCAACAAAATATTTTTTTTTCTAAGAACCCACTGTAAATAGAGAATTAATCTGTGATATCATTGTTCATGAATTTCAGACGACTAAAAAGAGAAAAGTGGCTCAGGAAGACATCCATTGTTATCTGTTTCTGGTCAAAACCATTTTGCATCTCTCCCCGAGCAAAGAATTGCAGCTGTGTCTTGGCAGTCTAAGAAGATTACTGCACCCTTCAACAAAAGTTGTAGAGTTTTGAATAGCCACAAATTAGAAGGCAGACAAATTATATTTTTCATTTGGAGAAAACCTGGAGGAGGTGCAATTTGTTTGTACCGTGTAACTTGTTTACCTCCAATTTTAAGTTAAGTTTTTGGGAGATGCTGCAGAAAAATCCTGAGCAACTTGCTGTACTTTACCTTGCGGATGGGACACAGCAATACCAGGCGAATGGTGGACAGTGTGCTTGCTTAAGATGAAAATCAAGTGGACAGTTTTGCCCCGGATGTTGCTGAGCTGCGTGTGATACTGGAGCTCTTTTACCATATACTTTTAATTGTACTTTGCAAATTGATAATGGCAGTGGTCAGAAGCCCAGGCGGCATTCTTGGAGCCATTTCTTTGTCATAGAATCTTACAGAATGGAAACAGGCCCAACTTGCCCACACCAGTCAACATGTCCCGTCTACACTTGTCCCACCTACTTGCGTTGGGCCCATATCCCTCTAAAACTGTCCTATCTTGTTGGTTGACTATTAGGATGGATGACGTCAGTTGTGCAGTCTTCATCAGTGTGCCCCAGTGTGGTTGCAAAAACAGCCCCAGAGGTGCACACTCAGTGGCATAGGGAACATGGGAAAGGTGCGGTGGTAGGCAGAGACACTGGGGCATTGTTGCTCACCATTGGTCTCTGGTACCTTCAAGTTTGATATGGACCCTTTCAGCCAAAATACACCAGCCTATTCTGACTCGGGCACAAGACTCCAGCTCTCTTACAGGAATGCCACTGTGTTTGAGACCATCTTTGATACAACCCTTGTCCCACTTTCTTGGGCACCGCTGCTTCTAATAGCCCTTAAGTCCATAAGGATTACCAAAGTACTTATGTTACATCCAGCTAGCTTTCTAATCTTTCGGCTAATGATTTCAATAAACACCTCTTATGTGTGCATGAGGGGAAAATGGCAAAATTTGTGAAAGGCACAGAACTTGGAGTGTGATAATTAAAGGGGAGAATAAATAAACTACACTAGGTCAGATGTTTGAATGGGCAGAAGCAAATGAAAGAGATCAGGAACCTTGAATCATGGTGTTGCGTCAACAACCTGGGCCTTAACGCCAACAAGACATAAGAGTTAGTTGGTGACCTAAGGCAGCGGATTGGGGGGGGGGGGGTAATGAACACAACCCCATTCTCATCAATAGAGCTGCTGTAAAGATGGTTAACAGCTTTGTGTTCTGATGCATCCATATCACCACCAACCTAACCTGGTCCCTACACACTGATGTGGTGATTAACATAGAAACATAGAAATTAGGTGCAGGAGTAGGCCATTCGGCCCTTCAGCCTGCACCGCCATTCAAATATGATCATGGCTGATCATCCAACTCGGTATCCCGTACCTGCCTTCTCTCCATACCCCCTGATCCCCTTAGCCACAAGGGCCACATCTAACTCCCTCTTAAATATAGCCAATGAACTGGCCTCAACTACCCTCTGTGGCAGAGAGTTCCAGAGATTCACCACTCTCTGTGTGAAAAAAGGTCTTCTCATCTCGGTTTTTAAAGGATTTCCCCCTTAGCCTTAAGCTGTGACCCCTTGTCCTAGACTTCCCTAACATCGGGAACAATCTTCCTGCATCTAGCCTGTCCAACCCTTAAGAATTTTGTAAGTTTCTATAAGATCCCCTCTCAATCTCCTAAATTCTAGAGAGTATAAACCAAGTCTATCCAGTCTTTCTTCATAAGACAGTCCTGACATCCCAGGAATCAGTCTGGTGAACCGTCTCTGCACTCCCTCTATGGCAATAATGTCCTTCCTCAGATTTGGAGACCAAAACTGTACGCAATACTCCAGGTGTGGTCTCACCAAGACCCTGTACAACTGCAGTAGAACCTCCCTGCTCCTATACTCAAATCCTTTTGCAATGAAAGCTAACATACCATTTGCTTTCTTTACTGCCTGCTGCACCTGCATGCCTACCTTCAATGACTGGTGTACCATGACACCCAGGTCTCGCTGCATCTCCCCCTTTCCCAATCGGCCACCATTTAGATAATAGTCTGCTTTCCCGTTTTTGCCACCAAAATGGATAACCTCACATTTATAAGAAAGCACACCAGCGCACATACTTTAAACATTCGAGAAAACTCAACCTGTCCACAAGGATCGTCTCAAAACTCTGCCGATGCACAATAGAAAATATTCTGACAGGATGCTTCTTGGACCATTATAGCAACTGCACCGCTTATGAATGGCTGAAGTAGCAAAGAATGGTGAACACAACCCAGTCCATCACAGCCTCGTCAATTCCTTCCATCCAATCTATTTGCACAATGCGTTGCATCACAAAGGCTAGATGTACCATCAAGGATGTCTGCCACCCTGGTCATTCACTTCTCTCTCATGAAAACCATGGCCATAAAGACTTATGAACAGCTTCTTCCCCAATGGTTTCAGACTCCTGAACCAATCTTTCTCATCCCCTTCCCAGAAGTGCTAACACATACTTTTATTCTGATTTCTACCTCATTCAGTTATGTTATTAATGCACTTAAGTATTTTATCTGCACTACTTGAGGCTGCGCTGCAACCTTTGCACCATTCTGCAGGTCATATCTGCCATTACCAGTATACTGTTTACTTCAATGAGGATCATGCAAAATGAGAATTTCATGGCATCCTGGCGTTTGTGACAATAAACTAATCTGAATCTGAATTAAAATGAAAAACAGAAGTGTATTTAGAAACCAAGAGACAGAATTGTACAATTCTGAATGAAAGACAAAGGAGATGCAATTTAAAAAAAAACTGATATTATTAGGATTTGGAAATCAGGCCACCAAGGGCATTAGAACAAAATCAGTGCATTTAAAAGAGAACTGGATAGACATGCGAGGAGCATTTACAGGGTCACAGGGAAATAATTGGATGGGCTAAATGATCTCCTTCAGTGCCACACCATTCTGTTGTTTTATTGGACCTCTTTAAAAAATGGAATTCAGTTTAGTTTATTGTGGTGCAGTGAAAAGCTTTTGTTGCGTGCTAACCAGTCAGCAGAAAGACAATACATGATGCAATTGATCGTAATTCATCTCATTCTCATTGATCTAATTGATCCAAATTCTAATTGATCTCAATATTTCTCCATGAAGCCAAAATACGTCTTTCATACAAGGTGGGTCATGTATCAAACTTTCATGTGGAATTTAAATTTGGATGCAAATAAAATGAACCATTTGGTATTATCTACCAGGGCATGAATTGCTCCGACAGGGATCAAAAACACCTGAAACTGTACATTGTCAAAATGTGAACAACAGTCTGGCCAGGAATTATTGCCTTCATCCTCTTCCTAGTAAACATAGAGGAACATTCCTGGAGAAGGGACATCATAGCGCTAGCAAGCATTTTTATTTTCGGACAGCACAATGTAAATTATTTATTAGATGTCACATCATGCAAACATGGCTATTTTCCATTATGACTTCCTATTTTCGATTATCTTTGAAATGTCACCGTCCTTTGATCAAGTTACAGTTTTTTGACTGTGAAGCATTTCACATTTACTGCATACAGCTTCAGAGGTGCAGGGAAATCCAAGGAAAATAAGTAGAAAGAAACCAGAGTAAAAATAAAACAAGTTTAACATTTCCATCTGCTAAAACCAATTGGAATTACATGGGGAGGCAAAGACTTGCTGCAAGTTTAAAATGGTGTTTAAATTCAATGAAGCAAACTGGTACTTTGGAGAGAGTCAATCCTAAAACACAGTTTGATATTATTTTGAATTAGTGCAAGCTTGGAGAGATAAAGGAAATGCCCTTGTTGAACATGAAGCAGATTGACTGACAGTGTTTAATATTGAACGAAAAATCTAGGCAAAATGCAATAAATCACTTGGCAGCAATCACAAAGCTTTCTTTAAAATATCCATCACAGCACGGGAACTAAATAGTTTCATTCCTTGTGATTAATTAACTCACATTATTTCTGACACAGTGTTCAAATTTGCACTTGAACCAAACAAATTAAAAAGCGATAATTGTAACTGTTCTAAATTATTCCTCAAAAGAGAGTTGGGTGTCACACTGTATACTATGTTCATCTCAGCTACAACTGCCTTGCTTATGCAATCATCGTGAAAGTATCACCAGCAATTACAACTTTAGTCATTCCTATGCTGTAAATTGGGGGATTGGATCATTGCTGGCATGACCAGCATTCATTGCCCATCCTTAATTGACCTCAGGAAAGTGGTGGTAAGCACCTCCTTGAACTGCTGCAGTTTTGGGGTTTCCAGTTCTTGGAGTCATAAAGTCATAGTCATAAATCATGAACACAATTTCTCCTGTGATTCAGGGGTACATCAGTAATGTTGTTGGGGAGGTGGTTCCGGGATTTAAACCCAGTAATAATGATAAATCAACAATATATCCAAAATCAGGATGGTTGGAGGGGGAGCCAGAGGGTGACAGTGTTCTCATGTACCTGCATCCCTTGTGCATCTTGATTATAGAGGTGTGTTTGAAGGTGATATTGCTGTAGGTGAGCAACTATTGTGCATTTTGCACGTGGTACACGTTGAAAATGAGTGATACAGAGGATGAATGATTAAGTGGGCAAATAGGGTGTCAACCAGGTAGGCCAGTTTGTCCAGAATGACGTTGAATTTCTCAAGTGCTGTAACAGCTGTACTCATCCAAGTAAGTGGAGAACGGTCCATTACATTAATTGCTTGTCAATGAAAATGCTTTGGAGCATCAGAAGGTGAATCACTCACCTGACTCAACTGCTATCATAACCATGTGAGTGACGTGGTTAGTCCAGTTGAGTTTCTGGTCAAGGGAAATCCCTTGGTGGGGGACTTGGCAATGATATTGTCATTGAATGCAAGGTGTTTCAACTCTCCTTTATTTGAGATGGTCATTGCTTTGTACTTTTGTGATGTAATTGTTAACGTCTACCCATGCCTGAATATCTTGCAGCATGCACTACTTCATTTGTTGAGTTGTGAATGGAATTGAATATTATGCAGTTATCAGGGGAAAAAAACTTCTGACATTATTGATGATCCAGCTGAAAGTGGTTGGCCCTGGGACACGACTCTGAGGAACTCCTAGGTGATACCCTAGGCTTGGATGAGGCACCTCCATTATTTGTGTTAGATATAAGACCAATATCATCAAAGACATGGATACCTGCCTATATTCCCCTGCAGATACAAGGTCAGCCAAACGTATACATTATCATCACTTTTCCAAATCTTTCCACTTTCTTTCTCAACTATTCTCTTGCCTCATTGCATGGACTGATTGCAGCTCATCCAAGAGGATTGTGCATCAAAGCCAGGACCTTAGGTGGCTGCCACAAATTCCATCCCCTTGAGGCAACTTCGAATCCGTTCATGGCCTGAATCTATGCGCCTCCAAAACTCCACTTTCCTCTAATCTGTCTTTTATGTATTTCTCCACTTTCCTTTTCCTATTACAGAGCAAGACCAATGTTGGGAAGCACAAGAGACAGCAGATGCTGCAATGTTGAGCCAAGAACAAATCTGCTGGAGGAACTCAGCACATCGGACAGCCTCAATGGGGGGGGAAATGGATAGTTGATGGTTTTTGGATCTTGACCCAGAACCGACTGTCCATATCTCTCTACAGATACTACATAACCCGCTGAGTTCCTCCAGCCAATTGTTTTTTTACTCATGACTTTGAGAGTTGGTGACAAAGGAATCAACATGCATTAGAGGGAAGAACAGTAATGTCTGTCTTTGGTTGATGTTGCTAAAGGGCAGCAGGGTAGAATAAGGGAGGCATTTGGAGGCAGAGACAGAGGAAGGTCAAGGCTGGAACTTTGGGAGATCAGATACATTGGAGCTATATTTGAAAGAAACAAATTACCTGAGATTACTGTCTAGAACTATATTGTTAAGAGTGGCACCATCCAGACATCAGAGGCTTTGGAACGGGATGGGGGATAGTCAACCACATCAAAAATCTAGAAAACACAGAGTAGCAATTTCACATCCACAATAGAATGTCTGTGCCAACTTTGACAGTGATTATTGCAGTAACTTGGTGATGATAAATCTCATTCAGAGGTTTGAATACTAAGCAGAGGGAAAAGGAACATTAATTTGGAGATGTTCAAGGCTTTGAGGTGGGGCAATTATTTAAAAACCAAGGGCCAAGAAGTGATTTATTTATTTATTTATTTTATAAACAGCTCACCAGAAAAGAATGTCCTATAACTGCATCATGCAAAGGAGATAGCTTTAATTGTAAGAGTTTATATGGCAGGATATGATTGTTGAGATCAAGATAAGAGAAAATTAAAGGATGAGAGTTCAGGGTGAGGACAGAATGCAAAAAATAGCTGTCAAATAATTACAATCTTAATGATGGCTCAAGAGGAACATTTTCTTCCCGAATCCTTGCCTAACATTAGCACTATTAGGCAAGGATTTAGGAGGCGGCTTTAAGGAGCCAGAGCATATCATTTTGAACCAGGATTATTCAAGTGGATCTGGCAGAGAAAAAAAAATGTCACGATACTTGCTAAATATCGAGGTAATTGTCCACCAATTCAGTTCAGTTCACAAACAGCTCAGATTTTAGTTTGCAAATAGGTGCTTTGCAATGACCAAACCTGGCAGGAGACTAAACTATTGTCAGTCACACCATAATCTCTCTCTTCTTTTTGACAGCAAATTCAATGTGATCCTTATGTCCCTGTGATTTCCCACTTGTAATATTCCATCCTTATTTTGGTGTTACTTAATGAAAAGAACAGAACTTCCTGAAGACAAGAGACCGTAGATGCCCGGAGAGCAGTGCTCGGTAGAAGCTTCTGGAGGGCCGTGGGCCAGTTCTTTACCCTGGCAGGCAGCAGGTCTGGCTCGCCCGTCGTGGGACCTGAGAACCCACCCGGAGTGAGTCTGAGGCTCATCTCCAAACACCAGGAATCAGAGAATTTCACTGGTACGTGTTAATAAAAGAACTACTGAATACAGAATGACAGTGGAAGAAACAGCACCCACTATATAGATGGAACTTGGAGAGATGGGGTTGGGGGAGGGAGAGAGTGGATGGAATTGGGGAACAACAGGAGAAGGAACCTGGATGGAAGATCAGTTCAAGCCCTTGTCCCACCCCTCCCTGTATACTGGCAACCTTTCAGTCCTGATCTAGAACCTTGACGCAATGCTTCAACTTACACCTTTTGCCTCACAAATGCTGCTTGACCCACTGAGTTCTTCCAGTGCCTTATTTTTTTATTTGAGCAGAAATTATTCTGTTTATCTATTTTTTATGGTCAGAGGTGTCGCCAAAGCAGGCTGCCCACATTTGTTAATCCCTGAAAGTGTCCCAGTCTTAAATGCTGATTGTACGCTTTGCAGCCGGGCCTGGAGTGATGTAATACAGTCATATAGGTGAGCCAAAACAAACCAACTTTACAAAACATCTGTGAACACTTGACAATTGGCTAAGCCATGCACACAAGCTTAATTAAACTGCCAACTTATCAAAAATGTATGTTTCTGATATTCAGATGTTAAATAAAAAATAGTTTCATTTAAATATCAAAAAGATAATTAAAAGCAGTTTTAAACAAGTAAAACGTTGTAAATCCAATTAACCCAGAAAATGTTAAGCTACTTAATATTTACCCTTGGCCAATGCAAATACTCCTCTCCACTAAAGCAATTAGAACTAGTGCAGGAAGAGCGAGTCTATGCCGACACGGGTTCAATGGAGAGATTCCCTCGTGCAGTGCTTGGAACCAAAGAATGTCTGTACTCCATCACTGAACTACAAGGAATTCTTGTTGAAGATTGCTGAATTTGATAGGTCCAAATTGTGGGGCAGACAAGACAGATTGGCAACATTTCCCAACAAACTCCAACACCATGGGTTGTAATCACCCTGTACAGTTTACTTGTTTTCCTTGTACACCTTTCTTAAAGCATGGGAAGCGCAGCAATAAATGCTGTCAATATGACACACCAGCATTACATAAGGAAAAGGCATGAAGCAAAGTTTGGAATAAGAATCATTATTCAAATTACTAAAAAATAGTGATGCACACATAATATTAAGGAACAGCTTTAACATAAAAAGTCATAGTCATACAGAACAGAAACAGATCTTTGGGTCCACCATGCTGACCATCAAGTATCTATCTCTCCTAATCCCACATTCCAGCACCAGGTACATGGATAACTGGTTAATCAAGTGCTTCTGCAGATGCTTCTTAAATGTATGGTATCAATCTCCCTCATTCTTTTGTATACTTCTATCTGACCCTCTCCTGGCCTCCTCCACGCCAGGGACAACAAATCCAGCCTCTACAATCTTCTCCGTACAACTGAAACACTCTAATCCAAGCAACATTCTTGAGAATATCATCTGCACCTTCTCCACATTCTTCCTACAATGTGGCAACCAGAAGTGTACATAATACTCCAGCTGTATAACAAATGGTTTATAAAAGTACAAAGAAAGTGACCTGGGATGGGATATTATCCAAGTTAGGATATTGCTGTCCAACAAAGTAATGCTAGTGCTCCACAGAGCACTGGTTGATAACATAGCTCTTAGTACTACAGTCCATATACTCACAAGTATGTGCTTCCCTTCATTTTAAATAGAAACATCCAGTTGTGCTCTATCCTGGGAACCTGGCACTAACCTTTATCCTCATTGACACTTGCCGAGATGAATTACCCTCTAGCTCAGGGTGGAGATGCTGCCATGCAAGTAATGTGACCATTGGCACTAAGATGTGGACTTGGGAATGTACAACCATTATGGGTCATTACCGGTAATTGCCAGAAGCTGCTCCATGCGTTGGCAGAGTGCTATTGTCCAGGTCCTACAATCTGGACAATAGGTCCTACAATGTGGACAATCTGATGGAACCTACTGTCTCCCTGTCCCTGCATTTGGATAAAGAGCTCTCTCTGGATTTCTCAGTGGCTTCAAGCTCAATAGCAGTTGCTAGCATCGTTATATATAAAATCCTATAATGACAGTTCATTACTGATTCCATGCACATTCTCATTCCTGACAACACATCAAGAAGTATCAGATAAACTTTAAATTCTGAAGACAAAGTAACAATGTACTATCATTAAATGGACGTATAAAAAAGATATATTAAATGTCTACTCCAGACCATAAATTCACATAACTTAAGATAGAAAAAAAAGTGAACTGTATCATAAAATCTCTACAAAAGACAAAATACCATGCCTGAACTGAATTATTTTCAAGCATAGTGTAACAGTTTACATTCAAGTTGTCAGAGTGCCCCTCCAAAATAAACTCCATAATGTTTCATGCAACAAAGTATTAACCAGAACAGTCAAAAGGAACACAAATTATGTGGACAGCACAAAGAATAAACATACAGATACGATTTCTGGGTTTAAAAACAACAAACTACTGTGGCCTACATGTCCTTACATCCAGTACCTATCCAGGTTTCCCAAGAATATGGGTCAAACCTTTTACACCATGCGATTCAGCAGACACTTGTACTTTTGCTAAATGTGTTCTCAAAGGAGTTCCTGACCCCTAATCCCATTCAGATTTTGTATTACAATTATTTAAAATTCCCCAACAATACTGAATAAACTCTGATGATAAATATCAAGTCTAGAGTTCCACTCAAGTTCCTATGGGTTGCTGCCAACATCGTCAGTCCAGGGAAAACTGCGCTTCCAATTTCCAGCACAAAAAAATGAACCGTTTCCATTTGGACCATTTTGCAGCGATTTTAACTGCAAATTTATTCATTTGCATTATGCAATGCAGACATTGTAAACATATACATTAACTAAGTAAATTTCAAGCAACTACTGATATTTACAGGCTATCCATTCATTCAGCAAAACATTGAAGTGGTTTTAAATATCATGACTCATTAAACAATTCTAAATAATAGGTTAAGAAACAAAATAGCAATTATTTTAATGGAATAGACACAATGAATTCTTCTTCCCAAAATCTTACATATTTGGAAGTTTACATTTTCAGGAAAAAATATGGAATACAATAAACTTCAGCATTTAATAAGAGGGAAAGACCCCTTAAAATTATTTCCAATTGTCCAGTTCACACCCCAAAATGATTTAGGTCCCTGCAAACTCTAACCAAGAAGAGGAAGAGGTCTCACTAGATTGAGAAACTGTGCTTTTCAAACCAAAACACAAATTAATTTTGTACAGCTTTAGTACGATTTGGATGAATTCAGTTCTATTCATCCTCGAGTCATGTTTCATGCCCGAACAAGACATGATATATATATTTTTAATAATTAATCCAATAAGGTGACATAAAAGAAACCATGATTAGGAAATGAGCACACTCACTAGCTCAGCAGAAATTGACCACGTGTCATAGAAAACTCCATACCCTTTAAAAAGCCAAGGCACAAAAAGAACACTGTTGATATCCAGTCTCTAGGTGTGCTACATGCTTGTAATAATTTTATTTTGTCATGTCCATAATTATGCCTGTAAGAAACAAACAATCGCCAATATTTTACTGTCAACATGACAACAAGGCTACAGTGCTCACTGCTATTTATGTGGTGACGCCATGCTGCTTCCAGCTGAGGGGAGCCAAGCAGCTGGATGGAAAACCAAGAGTTTGCAGACCACTATAACATTCAGCTTTATGAAGCGAGCATCACATTACCTGGCTCACTACTTAAAAGCATTTATATGGGGTAACGTTCATAAATTAGCACGTATTAATTACTTCAAATCAACTTTGTAGCACTGAAAATTAACCATCACTGCATGGATTACTAATCCATGAGGTTTTAATTACGTATTTATTTTATTAAAGAGGCAAAAGCTGATCTTTCTTTACATTTCTACATTTCTTCTGAATCTCTCTCAGCATTGCATTTACTCATTAATTCATACGTCTTTCTCTGTCCTTTATGCTGAAGATAGAAGTAAAATACAACACCAAGGAGGAAATATTGCTTTCGCTCAGGGCATTTCCAAAGTTCTGTTTTCCCTCTATCCATAATTGTTATCATGCAATATTTACAGAAATTATTTTCAATTTTACCCTGAAATCTATAGTTATACTTGTAAGGAAACGTAAGCAATCATATTTGATTTTAACCCTTCCAACTTCGTATTTTTATGAATTAACAGAAATGAAAAATACTTTAGCACTAAATTAAAAGAGGAAGAAATCCAAAAGTACACCGTCAAGAATAGAAACCTGCCATTAAACTACCAAGTTATTCCACATATCATATTATGATTTAAAAACACAATTAAGCAAATTTAAAAAAATGTTCACTCACAAAAAGGAGGAAACAATAAATGGGATTATTAAATATGGCAGATTATAGAACTCTTCCCAGGTTATTATCATTATTTGTCCAAAGCCACAAGCCCCAAGGACATCCAAATGTGGTATTTTCCACTGGATATTAACAGGCATCACTTTGTGAATTCAACTCCGTGCCAAGGTTATTGTAACATAAGTCTGGAGAAGGGTCTCGACCCGAGACTCCACCCATACCTACTCTCCAACCCATTCCTTCACTCCAGGGGTGCTGCCTGACCCACTGAGTTATTCCAGCATTTTATATCTACCTTATTGGAACATAATCTGAATGGACAAGTAAGCCTATCTTTAGCATTTCTAAGAAAAAGTTACACTTTAAAAACTATTTAAATTACTGCAAAATGTGTTGCTTTCCTGATGCCACAAATTAATACAGTGGGATATTTGAGTCATCCCATGAATACATTTCGGAAAAGCCTCTGCTGATACAGCTTGTTGGGAACCCAGAAGAACTGATCAGACATCTGTTGATTCCGTACCTCTTTACTTCGTCCAAATGTGGTCAAGTTGCATGGAAACTCCAATAGCATTTAACATCCACTACCCCGGGAGAAAAGCGGATTTTCAAAATAGTCTTAAACTTGAATAATTTTACCTATTTACTCCTGTGAGAGATCCTATTTCCTTTAATTCAAAAAGAGCCGAGCGACATGTAACATTGTCTGTATTGCAATGTCAAAATATATATTCATCCATCAAAGCAACGGAACACCCATTCAGAAAACGATCAGCCAATTTTACAGATTAGCAACTGAGCTCTTGGTTTAAAGCTTTTACTCAACAAAAATGTCCATTTTAAATATGAAATGATTGATTGAACCCCAGCCTTAATTACTTTATAAACAAAATAATTAATCAGATTTCATCCAGAATTGACACCTGCCTATTTGTTCTGTTCCTTCCTCGCAAAATCTTCTTTAATTTCACTTGACCAACCTCTGAATATATCACCCCTTAATCCTCCATAATGGAACAATCTTTTTGCTTCACACACATGATCTGTATACCTGGAACTAAAGTGTCAGTGATGTTGTCTCCAAATCAAAAAGTTAATACACAAATTTATAAATTCTTGGAATACTAGGCATCAGAAATTTGGCATATGGCACCATATTTCTTTCCTCAGTACTGCACATACATTTTTTTCTGGAATGGAACATGATTATGATAATTTCTGAGTCTAAAACTCCTAGTACATCTTGAAAATACAATCAAATATATCTGGCTGTAAACTGCGTATGAAACATGGGTTTTGAAATAGGCCCATCATGGCAATGGGGGGGGGGGGGGGGGGGGAGAAAGCACCCAAAATATTCAGGTTTTCTAAAGATAAAAAGGGCTGCAGTTGCTGGAATCGGGAGAAAAAAAATCTGCTGGAGGAGCACAGTGGATCAAGGATCAAGGAACATCTGTGAGCAGAAAGGAAATGTCACTTTTAGTCAAAACCCTGTATCAGGACTAAGAGTGGAGAGGAAGATAGGCAGCATCTGGAGGAGAGGGAGTGTGGTCAATTTTCTGAATGCTGTTTCCCCTGCAGCCTCCCCAAGCAATGTGCTTTCAGTTACTTCAAGCCTTCCAGTCCTCCCACCCCTCCCAATCATCTCACAACCCCTGTCAACACCATCTCCTGACACCTCACTAAACTCCCAATTCACAGACTTTATTGACAATCCCTCTCAACTCTCAAGCCTGTAAAAAAAAATTATCGGCAATATTTTACTGTCAAATCATACTAAAGCTTTACCCCCGCTCCAACCCACCTCCTGCACATCACGACCCTGCAATTGCCTCTTGCTTCCAAACTTAAGCTGCCACTTTCCTTTGCATGTTCTGCGATGCATTTCTATATGACAGCTGAATGTCTACATGACAGGTCGACGACGACATTAGTCATTGTGCAATAATCCATTCTGCAAGTTTTGCCAGTGTAAATTATCAACTGGGTAAATTATCTACCAAGATGTCCAATTTATGCAATAACCATTACAACATTTTGAAAATATTGGCCAGAAATACGGCAAGTATATTTCCGCATGTGAAAATACTGCAGCTTTGAAATTATTCTATCCTCCTAATCCTAACTTCCCACGCATGCAAAAGTGAAATCCTGTACAATATGGCTGCTTTGCTTGGTAAAAGCTTGACATTAACATATTACTTTGGAGATTTCAAAGAAATAAATCTGAATTCATGAACATGAGCAGGGAAGGTAGGATCATCAATACTCTACCCCTACTACTGCACAGCTCCAAACATTGCATACATGCAAACCTGGATTGGTTAAAGTAGTCAATCTCCCCCCCAAATAGTACTGGCAAGCACTATTGACCAACATTCAATCTAGAGCTACAATCACTCATAGCATATCATTAAACCCACACTTCCCCGATAGACAGCACCATTCCATGCACAAAGGAAAACAGACAGACTGGTCCCAGAAGAGACTGCAACCTGTAACATTATCTCTGCTCCTCTTTCTACAGTTGTTGTCTCAGATGGTGAGAAATTCCAGCATTTTCAATTTTTAATTCAGATTTCTAGAATCTACAGTTCTTTGATTTCCACACCTGGTCTCTTATCTGCTTAGGGATTGGAATCATTTAAAAACAAACCTGATGTGTCCTACAAGGATTCTCCCCCGCAACTACTCAGGAAATGTATTCATTTATTTCTTCTTTATTGCTCTGCGGTGCACAGCCACTCCCTCCTCTGTCCCCGTCTCCACCCTCAATATAATAGACTGAGACCCGGCAAGTTTGATACGTTAAAAATTTGCGACATCTTATTCTATCTGACAGAAAAAAAAATGCTGTTGAGCATGGAAAATAATTTTATTTTCTATTTAATTTTTGGCGATATCCATGCAGTAAAGCAATAATTTCACGCTGTCAAGGCAAATGATATCAAATTAAAAGTAGGAAATGTGTATTGAAAAACAAATGGCTGTAGAAAATCAAAGGATAAAGCTGCATTTGTGAAGGAAGTGTCAGTCAACTTTTCGGGTCGAGACCCTTCATCTGCATTTGAAAAGTAAAGGGGAAATGGCCAGTATAAGACATGCAAGGGGTTGGGGGTGGAACAAGAGCTGGCAAATGATAGTTAGATTGTGGTGAAGAAGGGTTGATTGGCTGATAAGAGTCAGGTGGAATAAAGAAGGGTGAAGGCAGTGGTAGAGGTAGGGAGGTAATAAGCAGAGACAGTAAGGGGTTGCAGAAGTGGAATCTGATAAAAAACGAAGAGGTGAACCAAATGGGAGAGTGATGGTGGGCCGATCGGAACAATGGAGGGGAGAGGATTGGGACCTTGTGGGTGATGAGCAGATAGGGTAGGGGAAGAAGCATCTACATGAGCGGACCTGGATAGATCAGAAGGACAAAGACATGAACAGGAGAGAAGCAGGTAACCTGAAGTTGGGAGAATTCAATATTCACACCAAGGGGCTGAAATCTACCCAAGCGGAATACAAGGCGGTGTTCCTTTAGCTTACGTTTGGCCTCACCTGTGGAGGAGGCCACGGACATACGGGTCAGTTTGGGAATGGGAAGAGGAATTAAAATGTCTTGCAACTGGGAGCTTCAGGTGTCTAATGTGGATGGAGCATGTCTCATCAAGGCAATCACGTAGTCTGCACCTGCTCTCATTAATACAGAGGAAGCCATATCATTACCACCAAATGCGAAAGAATAACAAGGCGTATGTAAATCTCAGTCTTACCTGGAATGGCTGCCTACGTCTCTTTTGATTCCTTTCACTTTCTACAAATCAAAGGTGTGGCTATAGACATGCATGGGCTCCAGCTACACCTGCCTCTTCATTGGTTATGTGCAACAGCCTTTATTGCAGACCTCATCTAGCATCATCCCCCAACTCTTGAGGAGGGGGGGGAGGGAGGAGAGGGGGGGAGGGGGGGGGGGGGGGGGGGGGGGAGAGGGGGGGGGGGGGGAGGGGGGGGGGGGGGGGGGGGGGGGGGGGGGGGGAGGGGGGGGGGGGGGGGGGGGGGGGGGGGGGGGGGGGGGGGGGGGGGGGGGGGGGGGGGGGGGAGGGGGGGGGGGGGGGGGGGGGGGGGGGGGGGGGGAGAGGGGGGGGGAGGGGGGGGGGGGGGGGGGGGGGGGGGAGGGGGGGGGGAGGGGGGGGGGGGGGGGGGAGAGGGGGGGGGGGAGAGGGGGGGGGGGGGGGGGGGGGGGGGGGGGGGGGGGGGGAGGGGGGGGGGGGAGGGGGGGGGGGGGGGGGGGAGGAGGGGGGGGGGAGGGGGAGGGGGGGGGAGAGGGAGAGGGGGGGGGGGGGGGGGGGGGGGGGAGAGGGGGGGAGGGGGGGGGGAGGGGGGGGGGGGGGGGGGAGGGGGGGGGGGAGGGGGGGGGGGAGAGGGGGGGGGGGAGGGGGGGGGGGGGGGGGAGGGGGGGGGGGGGGGGGGGGGGGAGGGGGGGGGGGGGGGGGAGGGGGGGGGGGGGGGGGGGAGAGGGGGGGGGGGGGGAGAGGGAGGGGGGGGGGGGGGAGGGAGGGGGGGGGGGGGGGGAGAGGGAGGGGGGGAGGGAGGAGAGGGGGGGGGAGAAGAGTGCCTTTTTACTTCAACCCAAACCCAAAAAACCATTTGCAGGCAGTGCTTTTTTACCTCTAACCATATTTTCATTTTCAAACCAAATTGAGGGAACTCACAATGCTGTAGACATTTGTCAGTGTCCTTCAAAGCTCTGATTGAGGCACACCACTTGCAGAGACTGATTGAGGCACACCACTTGCAGAGACTGATTGAGGCACACCACTTCCTAGTTTTATAGTCCCTCCCCCTCCCTCCAGCAGGGGCAGCAGAGAGAATGGGGAATTTTGTAAAAACATTAATATATCTGTCATTTTTCATCGACGGGAAAAATCCTCAGCACACATGCGGCGGAGGGGGGCTCTGAGCGAGGTGGCCAAAAATGACGGCCGTAGGTGGCGGCGTTCTCTCTGAAATCGCAGCACAGAAGGCCAAAAGCGGTCAAGAACAGAGATTTAGTAATATAGATAGAAGATAGATAGGATCCATCATTGCTCTATTCTTTCATTACACATTTTTCATCCCAACTGCAACAAAATGGAAACTTGTCAGAAACTTGTAAAAGTAATTTTAACATCTGCAAGGGTGGGGACAGGGGGAAACAGAGGGTGTGAATTGAAAAGGAACAGGTCCTGACCTTAATTTACCATACTGTAAAAATGGGGCAATAGATAAATATAATTATTCAAACTTATTATATTCAAATAAGATGCAGATCACCGAGTTCAACCGGATAGAAAAACAAGTTTTTTTTTTAAAAGGCATGTTGAAGTGCAACTGCAGCTAAATATGAAAAATCTATGAAATCCAAAACAGTTTAAAATGTCACAAGCTAGTAAATGCAAATGCGTGACATCTTCATGGCTCGGTATGTTCAAAAAACAGAAGACTAGATTGTTTATAAATAAAGTCACATTGTACAGGAAATTAATATCATTGCAACCACAGAATCTTTGAGTTTACCAAAAATTGCCAGTCTTAAAGAAAAAGTGCAGGACTATTTATTTTTCTTTCTTCATAAGAATCCAAATGAAAAGAATAAAAGTATCACCAAAGCAAAGTGACTAGGTGAGAATATTAAGTAACACCTTCGGAGAGGGCAGGGAGAACATTTTAATGATCTAATTGTTCAGTAATAAACCAGTAAACTGACATTCATATATATATTCCGAAGGGGCTTGGACATGTCTTCCTACCAATTCCTTATTTGTATTGTACAGTAGAAAGAACTACAACATGCTCTACCTATATTTTAAACAGGACATTGACCAAAGTTCTACATGAAAGCTAGCTTCCCTTAAGGGGTAGGAAGGAACTGTGGATGCTGGTTTAAACCGATGATAGAAACAAAATGCTGGAGTAACTCAGTAGGACAGGCAGCATCTCTGGAATGGGTGATGTTTCAGGTCAAAACCCTTCTTCAGTCAATGGTCTCGACGTCACCCATTCCTTCTCTCCAGAGATGCTGCCTGTCCTGCTGAGTTACTCCAGCATTTTGTGTCTATCTTCTCTTAAGGGGGTCTGTTGTGTGGGAATGAATAGAGATATATTCCAATAAATGCAGCGACAGAGATTCACACAAAGCACAACACTGATAATTTAGAAATTGGTCCTCAAAATTTATGTAATTTAAGCTCAAAGGTTAAATCGAGGAAAGTTGCTGTAAAAATTAAAATGATGAGTAGTTGGATGATTCCAGATGTGCACATTGTTTGGATGGCAGAGTTGGTGGGGTAAAAGAAAGGATAATGTGTAGAATGCCTCCGCTTACAATTCGAACCACTACCATTTATAATTATAACAACTTGGATCCAGAAGCTCCATTGAAACGCGTCTAATTTGAAAATACCATATTAGATGGAATTGTGAAATTAGAGGCAGCTCAGAACAAAATGCATGTATGTGGCCAGAAACCTGATACCTGGAATTTAAGGCAGACAACAATTTAAGGGTCTGCACATGAGGAAATGAGTGAAGCATTCAATGTTGGTACTAATCAAAATCCAAAGGTTAAATATGAAAGAGACCTAGGAGTTTGAGTAGATCTGACACAAAGTATCCAACTGGAAGCACCATCGATAAAGGCAATAGTATCTTAAAGTAATTAACCAAACAGTAATGAAAAACAAACTAAAAAACAGGGACTTCAGTCTAGAAAGCTCTCCTGGGAATTGCTGAGTTAATAACTTACCAAGATAAATTCCAAATGAATACTCTACATGCCATCTCAAAATACATTCTTTAATGGACTGATTACATTGATGCAAGGTTAAGAGGAGCTCACCAGGAATTCAAAGACAGAACTAGCACCATGTTGTGTAGGGAAGCAGTGAAGAACAAAGTGTTGCTATTCTTAAGGTACCCCTCAAGATGTCTAAAGCACTTCAAAACCAATGAAGGACTTTTGAAGTGTGATTTACTTGCATAATGTAGGAAATATAATTACTAATAGTTAGATGATGATGAACAAATAATTTGATTTGATGCCATTAGTTGGGGAATAAATATTGGCCCAGGCACTAGAGCCAATAGTTTCCAAAACATTGCCAAGATTGTGTATGTTCATTCAAGAAATCAGTCAAGGCCTCACTAGCATCTGAATACTGACACTTCAACAGCACAGCAATGTTGTTTTAGTATCGATGACCTGGGGGTTGGGTGTTTTGGGTGTTGGGGGGGGTGGGGGGGGGGGGGGGGGGGAATCTCCCACATTGGTCACATGCATCCAGATAATTTAGGGGTGTATTAAGAAGTGCAAATTTAAAAAAAATAACTGTGTGTTAATTTATTTACTTTCTTCCCCCACCATAAATCTTTGAGAGTAGGTATTTTCCATATCTCAAATTTGTGGGTGAGGATTTATTCATTCGTTCTGGGCAAATTTCCACAACCTGAATGACACCACATTGGGATATCATCCCAGAATTTTGGTGTTCATGTCCAGGCAGTGACATTGGACACCCAACATCTAGTTCAAAGGGCATAAGCGTCACAGATGATTTAATCAATTCTCTCACGTAGAAAGATGTTTACCTTTATGTCTCAACCTAATTCCCCTGACATACAAGTGGTTCCCAGATTCAGGTGTCACCAAGCATACAAGGACAGCATGAAGTGATTTCCCAACAGGATTTCCCCCACTTCCTACAGAGATTTGCTGGCCTCTACTCAATCTCTTCCTGGAAGAAACAGCATTAGGAATTGGCGATAATGATGAAAAAAGAGGTATTATGCTACTTTATACAGGAGTGGTGCAACACACTCATTCCCCAGATACAAAGTCACTGTGCCTTCACCTATATCAATGTCCTGCATACAAGCAACACAATACTAATTCACTGTTGAGCAATGAATCTTCCAGCATTCAAGAATGTACTTACCAGAGATAATATTATGAGTAGGGACACTGTACCTAGAGGTGTCTGAAAACAATACGAATATGTATTTATGATTGAGCTTTACATACGTTAAGATTTAAAACTGGGCACATAAGTTTTAGAAAGACCTGAAGAATACATTTCCTTTCAAAGAAAAGGCGACATTAACTGAAACATCACTAAAAATGGAAAGTTCACACCAATTGTTTTGATGCTCCATTGAATAGTCACAAAGAGATCAATATTTGCTCCCTGAATGTACTTGGCAAAACTGAAGGATATTACTAAAGAAATCTATTATACAAAAGCCACAATTCTCCCATCTATACTAAGCTAACTAACGCTGTCATGTTCCCAAGCATGTCCCCACAGTTCTACGAATTATTCTGCTGTCCTTATCCAGTTCCCTTTTCAACGCTCTGAACGATTCTGCTTTATCACCGCTCTAGGCACTGGATTTTATTACCTGCTCATAACCCGAGTTAAATTCTTTACATGGTCAGAAATATCATATGAAAAACATTTATCTACTCACTCGTCGCGCCACCTGTGCCAGCAAAAGGCAAGCTAAGCTTCCCTTTGAGAGTAGGCAGTGCCTCCGACGATAAAGGCTTCAGATGACCACAGAATTTATTTGAAAGATTCCACGCAACATGTTTTTCCATCAAAGGGTTAATATCCCAAAAGTTCCCTTCCGGATGTTGTGCAGAATTAAATCAGTTTTATTTTTTCATGAACGCTTCTAAATCCTCAAAAACAAAACAACCAAGATCGCTAGCCACACCCAACTATTGTACACCTCGCCTTACAATCAACAACACCAAGAGCTGATCCAGACGTATTTTTTCCCCAGTAACAACCGGCCATACCACGTACGTTTGACACATTCCTCAGCTGGAGATACTAGCACTGGGAGGGAGGGGAGTGCAAGCTGCAAGGATACACACCCAGCGAAGAATGGTTAAAGGTTAGCGTAGTGTCGGGTCCTAACTTGAAATCTCGCCACCCGGGGAACACTTAACCCCATTCCTGCTCTTCGTCTGCCGCCATTCGCCCCTTGAGTTGCCCAGTTTTTTCCCCCCGAACACAAAGAGAGGGAGGGAGGCGTCAGCGACGGGAATGAGCGGAGGCTCTGCTCCTCTGGAGAGCGTTGGCCTCAGACATGGGAGTCAGGATTCAGCAGAAGCCGCGGCTCCCGTCTACAATCGCTTCAAAATCAATTGAACTGTGGTACACAAGAGCGTTTCTAATCCTTGCTTCCCTCGGCAATCCTTGAAAACAATGCAACGAGACAGATAGTCGAGAGAAGTTACAATCTTTAAAAGTTCAAAGCCGGATCGGCGATCACCGCTCGCACCCCAACTTCATTTTAACTTTCCCCCGCCCTCCTCCCGTATAATCTTTCGGATTACAAAAATCGCTTGAGGGGGGGGTAATAACTACACACAACGATCAAAATTGACCTGCTCATTAAAGCAAAAATAGTTTACCTTTTATTTCGGAGTGCGGCTCAGCCTGAGAGTGAAGAAAGGTGAGCAGCTCACATGATCCTGTGTTTAATCCAGAGGCGAGAGAAAGAGGGAGGAAGAGGGAGGGGTAGAGAGACTCACCTGTGGGCGATGCACACATCCGCTCCGAGTAACAACGACACGAGGAACAGGAAACGGAATCGTCCGATTCCTTGCGAATAACGAGGAAGAGAAAGCCACCCATCGCCTGGCTGCCGGGGCACCGGGGGCCCGAGTTACGGCGCTGCGCTGGCCCAGCGCTTTGTTGTCGAAGGGCGGCTGCTCGACGGAGCAGGCTGGGTCTGCTGCTACTTTTAACAGTGGCGCTGGAAATGCCAAAGGAGCAGAGGGAATTCTCCTCCCCCAGCCTCCCCGCTCTCACCCGATCCCTGACACAACTTGACGTTTCGTCCGCCGTGGCTTTGTTGCAAATGTGGCTCTGGTTACGAGTGACTGGACGCGCACACACGGGCTCGCATTCCAGCCAGTCAGATGTGCATTTGTTTTGGTAAATTTATCATCCGTTGATTTATTTTTTATTAAAAAATAGTTCCTCTTTCCCCGCCCTCCCACACCCTCCGCTGCCTGGTCGCTTCACCCGAACGCTGAGATGGGATGGAGACAAGGCACCGGCGATACGTGTTCCCATCGGGCCAGGAATTGTATTTTCTTAAATGTCCAAACGCAATCGATGTGAGCTTTTATGAGAATTGGGGGACTACTGATAGTTCAGACGTTAAATGAAGGGAATTTAATAAATTGTCTGGGTTTCAAATTGGGAAAGTGGAAAATTCCCTGCAAAAAAAATCCGGGAGTGCGTGGGCGTTCGATGTAACCCTGGTCAGAGTATAACGTCGATGTTTTTCAACCCAGCATCTGCGGTTCCTTGTGTTAAAATGTCTTTGTTCATGCTGTGGACTTGCCGCGCTTATCATCTACCCTTTGTCCCGGAACAGAGGACGCTGTTAACTATAAACGTTACTAGACTCCCAACTTTTGCTGAACATCCAGCAGTGTTCTGCTCCAGCGGCAGATCTGGCCCCATGTTGCCAACCACCTGTTCTTCGCAGCACAGCAGGTCCATATTCTGACGCTGCCTCAATACCTAGCCCACATTCTTGATCCTTAACTTATGGAATATTTGAAGATATACCTCATAGTTGCTACAAACATGCTCTATTACAAAGTAGTGATTCCTCACCGAAGGTAGACACAAAATGCTGGAGTAACGGGACAGACAGCATCTCTGGAGAGGAATGGGTAACGTTTCGGGTCAAGACGTCTCTTCCCAAAACGACACCCATTCCATCTCTCCAGGGATGCTGCCTGTCCCACTGAGTTGCTCCATAATTTTGGCTATCTTTGGTTTAAACCAGATTCAGCACTTTCTTTCTAAACAGTAATTCCTCACCTATATGCTACAAGATATAAAGGCTTAAAAGCACCAACCAACAGCTTCAGAATCGAGTTTCACTGTACCTTAATTGGTACACGTGACAATAAACAGACCTTTGAGAAACAACTTATTTCTCAGTTATCAGGTTACTAAATGGTCCCCCTAAGCTAGTTAGTAGGTAGACACAAAATGCTGGGGTAACTCAGCAGGACAGGCAGCTTCTCTGGAGAGAAGGGATGGGTGACGCTTTGGGTTGAGACCCTTCTTCAGACTGACAGCTAGTTAGTAGTCCTGACTTTCCAACTTATCTCATTGCATAAATTGGACATAGTCTCCTTAACACTAATGATATAATTCCCTTAAACTATATTCTGCAATTGGTATTTTTCTCTTTGCACTACCTGTTGGACATGTGGCTGGCTTGATTGTACTTGTGTAGACTATGACAATTATTGGCAATAAATGGACACATCTGGACTACTTACAGCATGCACTTGAAAGATACCAATGCCAAATCCAATAAATTCATTAGAAGACTAGACCAAGTGCAGGTCTGCTCCCCAACACAAGATTCCAGAACTCACCTGTTCCCCCAATGAAGCCTTTCCCCCATCGTAATATTGCACCACTCACGCATACCCCCCACCTGCGCAGGCGCGGCTCATTTCTCCTCATCCCCTGGCACTCCCTCCTCCTCTTCACCCTCCCTCTTCAATCCCTAGAGAGAGAGGGGGGGGGGAGGGGGGAGGGTGGGTAGAGAGGGGGGGGAGGGAGGGTAGAGAGGGCGAGGGAGGAAGAGGGATAGAGAGAGAGAGGATGGGAGTGAGGGTAGATAGGGAGGGGCATCTCCCTCCTCCACCCCTCCCCATCTCCCTCCACATCCCCCCATTTCCCCCTACTACCCCAGTCCCCACCCCATCTCCCTCATCCTCCTCCCCTCACTCCCATTCCCTGCCCAGGACCTACCCAGGTCATAGAGCAGTGCCAGGGCCTGGAACTCGGCCTGGTTCTCGTGCTCGGCCCGGCACTATCTGTAGACTCCAGCCATCAGCTCGGCCGCCGCCTGGGCTCCAGTGCAGGCCCCGACTTAATCTCCAGGCTCATCCTGACTCCGGATCCAGACTCGTCCTTGGTTCCAGCGGCGGCTTCTTTCACTCCAACTCGAGCACCAGGCTCGGCTCCAGCCGAGGCCCGCGGCACCACCCTCGCCACCAGGTGTCGGGCACCGGCAGCCACCGCTGGAGTGGCCCTCCCTCCCGGAGTGTCCCGTCCTGCCTTGCGAGTGCATTGTGACCACACTCGGGTTTTTTTTTCCCCGAAATGGGTGGGTTTTTGGGGCTGTTTTTAAAATTTAAAGGATTAATATCACCGTAAATATAGGGGGGAATGCGACGGGAAAATGTTTGTCACCATGACAGGAAAAATGTGAGTAGGATATGTGACAATGGGAAGGCTATGGCCTAGCGTGCGGAAGAAGATAGGAAAAGCAGATTGGCACATCGTCAGCACAAACACAAACAATAGGAAGAGTTTTAGTATTATAGAGATTACATGAACCAACATCAGTATCCTCTCAGTTAAAAATCCTAATTCCACTTGGTCAAGGCCATTTGGCCATGTTCACATCATGCATTTGCATGGCACCTGACATGGCTCCAAGCTGTCATGGGACAGAGAAAAATAACTGATGTGCTCAAAGCCTCCTGTCCCATGTCACTCAAAGTCGAGGAATAGAAGAGAACACATGGTATTAGAGGGAAATACTAGCATGGCTAGAAGGTTGGCTGAATGGCAAAGAGTGGGAATAAAGGAGGCTTTTTCTGGTTGGCTGCCAGTGACTAGCGGTGTTCTGCAGGTTTGGTGTTGAAACCACTACTCTTTACCTTGTATATTAATGATTTGGACAATGGAATTGATGGCTTTGTCCCCAAATTTGCAGAGGATATGAAATTAGGTGGAGGGGCAGGTAGTGTAGAAGAAGCAGGGATCTGCAAAAGGATTTAGACAGGTTAGAAGAGTGGGCAAAGAACTAGCAGATGCAAGACAATGTAGCAAAATGTACCGTCATGCATTTTGGTAGTAGGAATAAAGGCGCAGACTATTCCCTACATGAGAGAATTCAGAAATCAGAGGTGCAAAAGGACTTGAGAGTGAAGGTGCAGGATTCCAAAAAGGTTAATCTGGAGGTTGAATTGGTGGCAAGGAAGTCAAATGCAATGTTAGCATTCATTTCGAAAGGACTAGAATATAAAGCAAAGATATAATGCTGAGGCTTAATATGGCTCTGGTCAGACAACATCTGGAGTAATGGGTTAATGTATAAGGTGCATTTGACGGCTCAGCCTGTACCTGCTGGAGTTTAGAAGGATGAGGGGAGATCTCATTGCAATTTACCAGTTAGTGAAAAGCTTGGATAGAGTGGATGTCGAGAGGATGTTTCCACTAGTGGGAGATTTCAGGACCAGAGGGCACAGTCTCAGAATAAAAGGACATACTTTTAGAAAGGAGATGAGGAAAAATTTCTTTAGCCATTTCTGCCTCATCTGTAGAAAAGTTTGCAATTCTCACGTTTGCATCATATTGATTCAGAATGTGGCTCTTGGAGGTTATCAACCACGCAAATTCCAACAAATTCATTGATATCCAGTTTGAGTTTTGCTAGGACCAGCAGGCTTCAGATAATGATTCAACCATGGATCTAAGGAGCTGAAATCCAGAGATGTGGCAAGAGTGACTGGCCTCGACAGCAACAGAGCATTTCACCAAATATGGCATCCAGAATTATATATTGCATAAAGAGACCAATCACTCTAATTAAAGGACATATTAGTGGCAGTTACACAAGGCATTATCTGTGGCACAACCATTTTCAGCTGCTTTCTAGTAACCTTTCTTCTACTACAATATTTTTGCTAATGTTACGCAATGTTAATTCCATTCCCAGGACTTCAGCAAATGATGCAGTCTATGTCAATATGCAGCAAGATATAGACACCATTCAGGCATGGGATGATTGGTGGCAAAGATTAGAGGTCTACTTTGAATTAAATTAAAACCTAATTCAACCACATCTAAACTGATCCCAACCCAAGTAGTTATATTTCCATACCCGATTCTGCTTGGAAGTACATACCACCAAGGACAGTCAAACTCAGTTGTTTGAATTTTCCAGCTTGAGTTCCTCTAGCTTTTAAATGTATTCAGCAAACACCTGTCTTCCATATTTAACTTTGCTTTCTTCCCCTTCAATGGGGTTCCTATTTGCCTGATAGGATGGTTTAAATCCTTCCCAATGGGTTTCCAAAACTAATTTTACCAGCACTGTTGAGACACAATCCAGCCAGTTTGTAAATGTCCAAAATCCATCAGAACTCGGTGATGTTCTTGACTCTAATACCAAGCAGGCAATATACCATCACTGATGTGGCAGCAGAAACACCTACTTACCCACAAAACTATTAAATCTTTAACACTAATGTTCTCATCCTTTCTCCCCCACGTCTCACAGCTTTATCACCCACAGTAGTATTGTCTTCTCCTATGTTAAGAGTTGAATACTAGGAGACTCGTGTACTACCTGCCTAATCTGCCCGTTTTGCCCACTCATAATCCATTTCCTTCTGCTTGTAAGCATTTAAATTGTAGGGTGACCCCAAACCTGGAGTATATTTTCTATGTGATCTCCAGCCTTATGGATGCACTATAGTAATACCAGTTGCTTCTAAACTCTGAAATTTGGACTTTTAGCTTCTTCATTGAAGTAAATCTTTCCAAGACGCAAGAAGTATCTTGGCTTTCTATTTAGTACAGCTGACAGCAATTAATGGGACTAAAGATTCCTGCTGGTCTCTATGTGCCAGAATAAAAGCTAAAAATCCAGTGATTGTCTAAAATTAACACGTCCTTAACAATAAGCTGTATTGCTCAATTATTTATTTTTTTACAATCTTAATCTGTTTATTTTTAAAGTAAAATATTACATGTTACTGTCCCTAGTTTCCTTAATTTAAACCATATCCTTGTTAAAGAAGGACAAACAAAATTGTGATCCTCAACAACCCGCTTTCTGCTATTCTCTGATGTTTGTTATATACTCAAACCACGGAACAAATAGAGTTTTACTCCCAATACTGCCCTCAGGGTAGGTTGATCTTGGCCTCGGGCATCAAGCCTCAGGTTATATTAATGCACTTTGCTGCTTGCAATTCCCCAAGTAGATTGTTTTTACTGCTATTGTTTGGGTAATTTGAGTGAAGATTAACATTAAAAAGGGATTTCTCTTTCCACTTCTTTAAACATATGTGGTTGCCAGTCTAAAATTGTTCAGTTGCATTTCTGTCACTGGGAAAAATTAGGTTCCTGTTCTTTCAGGTTAATCCTTTCAACCTCCTACCTTATTTCTGACTCCCAATCCACTGTTCACTAGCTTAATATCCAAAATAAACCAACAGTCTTGAAACTGCTCCACAGTTGCCATGGCTCAGATTTGACACTCAGATGTTCTTCCATCCACTGCTTTTTCATAAAACTAGCAACAAAACAACTGCCAACATCAAGCCTGATTGCATCCACTAATTAAACAGCCAGGTAATTGCCTGCCAGATCTTACAGCTGTCCCATTTTCACAGCTGCAAGAACATCCCGGGGAGTAGAATAGAATCCTCCAAGATTTCTCTACTTAGCCTATTCAGGTGCTTTCATCCACAAACAGAATTCAGACTTATTTGCATCCAGATAAAAGGTGTCCTTATGGCTGATTCTGTATTCTCTGATGCCTTCCTTCTCCCAGCTCCATAACTGACAACATTTGCTCCTGCCTTCCCACCCAATAACCCAGCTTCTGTGCAATATCTACCCAGCTCTTATTATATTCATTTCATACAAAGTCCACACTCGTTTCTTTACTTCCCTCTTCACTACCTTTTTCAAATAAACTGCCCTGCATTAACCCCATGGTCACTAACATTATCAACCCAATTTTATTTTTCAACAACATCTCCCTCTTCTTCCATCACAAGTATTATAATGCTCCTGGCCTCAAGTCTGATTCTCCAATTTTACACCCCACCAAAATCAATAGAAAAAATAAGATCTCATGCCTTACTGACTATCTTCCAGTGGCCTTGACATCCACCATCACAAAGTGCTTCGAGATACTGGTCATGGCACACGTTAAATCCAGCCTACCATGTAGCCTTGATCCACTGCAGTTCGCCTACCGCCACAACAGGTTCTTTTCTGGCCTACATTCATCCCTAGAATACCTGGATAAGAAGGACACATACGTTAGACTCCTGTTCATCGTCTATAGCGCTGCTTTCAATGCCATTATCCAAACCAAGCTCATCTCCAAACTCGTGGAACAGAGTCAGCACTCACCACTGCAACTGTATCCTTGCCTTCCTGCCCAACAGATCATAATCAGTGAGGATAGGTGACAAATCATCTTCTATGATAATTCTCAACACTGGTGCCCTGCAAGGATGCGTTCTCAGCCCCCTACTATACATCTTATACAATCATGACTGCACAGCCAAGTACCAATCTAGGCCATTCGGTCCTTTGAGCCAGTACCACCATTAACTATGATCATGGCTGTTCATACACAATCAGTACCCCATTCCTGCCTTCTCCCCATATCCCTTCACTCCGCTATCTTGCAGAGTATCTAACTCTCTTGCGAGCATCCAGAGAATTGGCCTCCATTGCCTTCTGAGGCAGAGAATTCCACAGATTCACAACTCTGGGTGAAAAAGTTTCTCCTCATCCCTGTTCTAAATGGCCTACCCCTTTATTCTTAAACTGCAGCGCCTGGTTCTGGTTACCTAACATTGGGAACATGCTTCCTGCCTCTAGCCTGTCCAATCTTTTAATAATCTTATATGTTTCAATAAGATCCCCTCTCATCCCTCTAAATTCCAGTATATACAAGCCCAGTCGCTCCATTCTATCGACATATGACAGTGCCACCATTCCGGGAATAAACCTCGTGAACCTACGCTGCACTTCATCAATAGCAAGAATGTCTCCTCAAATTTGGAGACCAAAACTGCACACAATACCAGGTGTGGTCTCACTAGAGCCCTGTACAACTGCAGAGGTCCTCTTTGCTCCTATACTGAATTCCTCTTGTTATGTACGCCAACATGCCATTAGCTTTCTTCACTGTCTGCTGTACCTGCATGCTTACTTCCAGTGACTGATGAACAAGGACCCCCAGATCTCATTGTACTCGCCACTTTTCCCAACTTGACACCATTCAGATAATAATCTGCCTTCATGTTTTTGCCACCAAAGTGGATACTCAGATTTATCCACATTAAACTGCATCTGCCATGCATCTGCCCACTCACCCAACCTGTCCAAGTCACCCTGCATCCTCATAGTATCTTCCTCACAGTTCACACTGCCATCCAGCTTTGTGTCACCTGCAAATTTGCTAATGTTACTTTTATTCCCTTCATCTAAATCATTAATGTATATTGTAAATAGCTACGGTCCCAGCACCGAGCCTTCCGGTACTCAACTAGTCATTGCCAGCCATTCTGAAAGGAACCCGTTAATCCCTATGCTTTGTTTCCTGTCTGCCAACCAATTTTCTATCCATTTCAGTACCCTACCCCCAATACCATGTGCTCTAATTTTGCCCACTAATCTCCTTTGTGGGACCTTATCAAAGGCATTCTGAAAGTCCAGGTACACTACATCCACTGGCTCTCCCTTGTCCATTTTCCCAGTTATATCCTCAAAAAATTCCAGAAGATTAGTCAAGCATGATTTCCCCTTCGTAAATCCATGCTGACTCGGACCGATCCTGTTACTGCTATCCAAAGATGCCGCTATTTAATCTTTTATTATTGACTCCAGCATCTTCCCCACCACCGATGTCAGGCCAACTGGTCTATAATTCCCTGCTTTCTCTCTCCCGCCTTTCTTAAAAAGTGGGATAACATTATCTACCCCCCAATCCACAGTAACTGATCCGGAATCGATAGAACATTGGAAAATGATCACGATTTCTAGAGACACTTCCTTAAGTACCCTGGCATGCAAACCATAAGGCCCTGGGGATTGATCAGCCTTCAGTCTACCCAACACCATTTCCTGCCTAATTTGAATTTCCTTCAGTTCCTCTGTCACCCTAGGTCCTCTGGCCAGTAGTACATCTGGGAGATTGTTTGTGTCTTTCCTAGTGAAGACAGATCCAAAGTACCTGTTCAACTCATCTGCCATTTCCTTGTTCCCAATATTAAATTCACCTGTTTCTGTCTTTAAAGGTCCAACTTTGGTCTTAACTATTTTTTTCCTGTTCACATACCTAAAGAAGCTTTTCCTATTCTCCTTTATATTCTTGGCTAGCTTACCTTCGTACCTCATCTTTTATCCCCGTATTGCCTTTTTAGTTATCTTCTGTTGCTCTTTAAAAGTTTCCCAATCCTCTGATTTCCCGCTCATCTTTGCTATGTTATACTTCTTCTCTTTTATTTTTATACTGTCCTTGACTTCCGTTGTTAATACATTGCTGTTTAATTTCTAAATATTTGAGGTATAGCCTGAATTGAAAATCACATGACTGGCTTTCTTTCTTTGATTAGTAAATTAAAAAGTCTATTGCAAAAATAATAATGTCTTCTCTCTGCACAGTACACAGTAGCACATAATTAAAATGGAAGAATAATATAGTATATCTGGAAGTGTTGTTTACAATTGAAAGTGATCTTAAAAAAAACCACATTACATATCAAGTACTGAAACAAAAAAAGCTGATTTTAATTTACATACTCAAGTCAAGTCAAGTTTATTTGTCACATACACATATGAGATGTGCAGTGAAATGAAAGTGGCAATGCTCGTGGACTTTTGTGCAAAAGACAAACAACCAAACAAATTATAAACACAATCATAACACACATATTCTTTTACATAATAAATAATGGAAGGAAAAACGTTCAGTAGAGTTAGTCCCTGGTGGGATAGGCGTTTACAGTCCGAATGGCCTCTGGGAAGAAATTCCTTCTCAACCTCTCCGTTCTCACTGCATGGCAATGGAGGCGTTTGCCTGACCGTAGAAGCGGGAACAGTCCGTTGCAGGGGTGCAAGGGGTCTCCCATGATTTTATTTGCTCTGGAGTTGCACCTCCTGTTGTATAGTTCCTGCAGGGGGGCGAGTGAAGTTCCCATAGTGCGTTTGGCCGAACGCACTACTCTCTGCAGAGCCTTCTTGTCCTTGGCAGAGCAATTCCCAAACCAGATGGTAATATTTCCGGACAAGATGCTTTCCACCGCCGCTGCGTAGAAGTACTGGAGGATCCTCGGAGACACTCTGAATTTCCTCAATTGCCTGAGGTGGTAAAGGCGCTGCCTTGCCTTACTCACGAGTGCTGATGCGTGTGATGCCCATGTCATATCCTCGGAGATGTGGACTCCCAGATATTTAAAACAGTTCACCCTATTCACAGGATCCCCATTTATCCATTACATTTTCATTTACTTCCTTTCCTTCTGTCATCTCCCATGTAGCATCGACATAATAGAGACTGAATAACCAGTTTAAAAATAGAATAGAATTAACTAAGAATGTTACCTTCATGCCTTTAACAACATTTGAAGTTGAAGGACTTACATTTTTTTAAAGGTTTTACTGGTTCAGCTTTTATTAGTAAAAAGAAGGATGGAAAGTAGGAAAAGACAGCTTTAAAATGTAACATTAGGAGACAACTTACAGCCAGCAGTTCACATCCAACCCACGCATTCTTTCTTTCTAGCCCATCATGGGGCCTTTGACATGGCAATGTGAGCTGGGAAGATAGGAGGTCCTCGTAGATAGCTTGACTTCCTTCCTTGTGGTTACTGAATTCTTAATACTGCAACTATCTAAAGTGTAACAAATATTTCATGAAATTTGCCAGTCTTTCACAGCACAGACACACAGCACATCATTGATTAATGGAATCTGACAAAAAGGCATTTTGCATTCACAATATGGTTGACACAGCTGTTAATAAATTAGACCCAAACAATTCAGCTTTACTTGATGTCCATTCTCACCCCTCATCTCAAAATAGTTACCTGTTAACAAAAGCAATTGATTAAGACCAATAAACTCCATTCATTAACAGAGGGCCAGCACAGTCCCAGCAAAGACCAAAATGTGATACGGTTCTAGAATGGAAGAGTTCGAGGGTAGATTCAGGGCTCTAGCCTATTTTGCAAGACACAATAAAAACAGATAAAATCTATTCATGATAATCATTATTTGCTCAGGCGATAATATTATTAGAAAATTGCCAGATTGAGAATAGTTCCCAAATTCCCAAATGTAGAAAATTATACTGTTATTAGGAAGCTCCAGTGGAAATCAGGAGCAATTATGATAGACAGAAGAGAGTTATTTCACCCTGCAGGAGAAGGCGTTGAGAGGAAATAATAGACCAGCCATGATCAAATGTTGGAGTAGACTCCATGGGCCGAATGGCCTAATTCAGCTCCTTTGTCTATGTCTTTGGTCTATTCCTGCCAGTGCAATCTCACTGTTAATTTGTTTTGATTTCACAACTTCCTGAAAGCCATCATCGCCAAGAGTTTTTGGATCAAACTATTTAAAAGTTGGGACTTCCAGAATTTGGTTTGTTCAGTTACTCCCCATCCTCTATTGTTCCTGAATCAAAGTGCTAGCACTTGATATATACTGTAACCAGGTTTGAGTCTGGGGGAAATTACTGATATTTTTAACAGAGAGATTTTCATTAGTTTCCAAAGTAAATGGAGTGGCAAATTTACGTCAGCTTGTGGGATAAGTTCTTTTTTTTACATTTCCTAAGTGCTATTGCGGGTGCTCTTTGATTTTTCACTGGTCTCTAACTTTTCTGTTAACCCATTTGTAGCTCTGTGGACAAGGTTCAAAAGTTGACAGATCTAAAGTTTTGGTGGTGGGGAGGAGAAAGAGTGAAATCACATGTTCAGAAGATCAGATTAATGGAAATTCTGGTCATTCAGATATGTGAACAACGTGAAGACATCACGTTTTAAATTAGTTGCAGAGTTGAAAGGTCACCAAAAGGCCATCAAAACTGATTAACGTTGCATTTTGGTTTAGTGGGATGAATAATATGTAATGTTTTAATGATTAAAGTTTAGTTCAATTTATGAAGTAATTACAAAAATCAATGATAGAATAGAGCTCTGATATCGATACAGCCAACTGTTGAATGTCCTGGACTAATAAAGGCCTAAAATAATTTCAAGCAAATTATACCTTCAAACATGTAAAGCTGTTAGTCGTAATATCCTGCATTTTAAATTGAGAAGTTATTATTGTATTAAAGAACTGCAGATACTGGTTTAAATTGAAGGTAGACACAAAATGCTGGAGTAACTCAGCGGGCCAGGCAGCATCTCTGGAGAGAAGGAATGGGTGATGTTTTGGGTCGAGACCCTTATTCAGACTCCAGAATTTTATGTGTACCATTGTTTTCTATTGTTTGATATGTCTAAATCTGAAACTAGGTTGCTAAAAAAACAAGTTTTACATTACTGACCAGAAGTAATTTGAATTGTAAATCTTCCCTTCCACATAAAATGTTGTGTATCACTGGAATATAATAACGAATACTCCAAAGGTCCTTGGGATTCTGAAAATTAAATGATCATGTAAAATTGTACCTTTTATTATTAACTATGCAAAGAACACAGCACAATTAGGTTTTTGGATCCAGTATGTCTGAAATAAAAACAGAAAAAGATGAAAATGGTCAGGTTGCATTATTGCACACCTCCAGTTTCTACCCAACTGTTATCAGGCAACTGAATCTTCCTACCGCAATGAGTCTAGAACAGTCCTGAACTACTATCTACCTCATTGGTGACCCTCTCAGACTATCTTTGATCGGCCTTTATTGGTTTTATCTTGCACTAAACGTTATTCCCATATCATGTACCTGTGCACTGTGAATGACTCGATTGTAATCATCCATTGCCTTTCCGCTGAATGGTTAGCATGCAACAAAATATTTTCACTGTACCTCAGTGCATATGACAATAAACTAAACTGAACTGAAACGGGGCAAAAAACAGAGACAAAAGGGAAAATCCTCCAAGCTTCTAGATCACTGACCATGATCATGGACCATGCTGTAGATTCTAGAGTGGACTTTAGCCTTGGCTTTCACCGGGAGCCTAGGCCCCATCAAAAGCATAGCTGAATGCAAAATATAAGCTATCTGAGCACCTACAGGCTGCTGTACTCACTTTTCTGCTTAATAGACAATAGACAATGGGTGCAGGAGTAGGCCATTTGGCCCTTCGAGCCAGCAACGCCATTTAATATGATCATGGCTATCACCCACAATCAGAACCCCGTTCCTGCCTTCTCCCCATATCCCCTGACTCTGCTATCTTTAAGAGCCCTATCTAGTTCTCTCTTGAAAGTATCCAGTGAACCGGCCTCCACTGCCCGCTGAGGCAGAGAATTTCACACTCACAACTCTATGTGGAAAAAGTATTTCCTCATCTCTGTTCTAAATGGCTTACCTCTTATTCTTAAACTGTGGCCCCTGGTTCTGGACTCCCCCAACATCGGGAACAAGTTTCCTGCCTCTAGCGTATCCATGGAATATTTTATATCGCAGGGTGACCAAAACTGAACATAATTACTCCAAGTGCGACCTGTACAGCTAAAAACCTAGCATCCAAACTCAGTTCTCTGACTGATGAAGGCCAATGTGCAAAAAACTTTCTTCACCACCCTATCTATCTGTGACACAACTTTTAGGGAACTATGTACTTGTACTCCTCGATCCCTCTGCTCTACAACACTCGCCAGAGCCCTACTATTCATTATGAAGGTCTACCCTAGTTTGACCACAAAATGCAACACCTCACACCTATCTGAATTAAACTCCATTTGCCATTCCTCACCCCTGGAGCCTGCTGTAATTCTTAATAACCATCTTAAGGCACTAGTCAGGCCACATTTGGAATATTGTAAACAATTTTGGGCACCGTATCCGAGGAGGGATGTGCTGGCTCTGGAGAGGGTCCGGAGGAGGTTTATAAGAATGATCCCAGGAAAGAGTAGGTTAACATACGATGGCCGTTTGACGGCACTGGGCCTATATATGCTGGAGTTTAGAAGAATGAGGGGGGACCTCATTGAAACGTACATAGGGAAAGGCTTGGATAAAGTGGATGTGGGGAGGATGTTTCCACTAGTGGGAGAATCTAGGACTAGAGGTCATAGCCTCAGAATGAAAGGACATCCTTTTAGGAAGGAGATGAGGAGGAATCTCTATAGTCAGAGGGTAGTGAATCTGTGGAATTCTTTGGCACAGAAGGCTGTGGTGGCAAACTCAGTAGATATATTTAAGGCAGAGATAGATAGATTCTTGATGAGTATGGGTGTCATAGAAAATGGGGAGAAGGCAGGATAATGGGGTTTGGAGGGATAGATAGATCAGCCATGATTAAATGGCAGAGTAGACTTGATGGGCCACATGGCCTAATTCTGCTCCTATCACATATTATGATCTTGACTGTCTGCGATATTACCTATTTTAGTGTCGTCTGTAAACTTACTAATCATGCCTTGAACATTCTCATCTAATCCTCGATATAGATGACAAACAGCAATGGGAGTACCGCAGGGTTCAGTGCTGGGCCCTGCACAAACCCTGAGGTACTCCACTGTCCACAGGCTTCCAGACCAAAAAGTAACCTTCCACCACCATCCTCTGCTTCCTACCATTATGCCAATTCTGTATCCAGTTAGCTGATTTTCCCTGGATCTGATGCGACCTAACTTTCCAGAAGAGCCTGCCTATGTAAATCCTTATCAAAGTACTTGCTGAAGTCCAAATAGACTACAGCAATGGAGAAACAAAGAACTGCAAGTGCTGGTTTACAAAAAAAAGACAAAGTGCTGGATAACTCAGCAGGTCTCTGGAGAACATTGCCAGGGTGAAGCCACACAGAAACTGGGGGATCAACAACTCAGATTCCACTTGGCAAGCTTACAACCTAACGGTATAAACATTGACTTCTCCAAATTTAGATAAATAATAACCTACAACCCTCCCTCTCCCCTCCTATCCCCCCTCCCTCCTCTTTCCTGTGTCCCACCTTCTCCCCTCCCCATCACCTTCCACATATATTCCTTCTCACATCACAATTTACACATCTTCTAACCTCATCTCACAACTTTTGCCTTTTCATCTCTGGTGTTTGTACAACCATCTGCGTATCAAAACACTCCTTCACCTGTGTCGACCCCGAATACTCGCCGGGGTTTGGCCTGGCTCTCCTCTCTTCTAGCTTTCTCCAAACCCCCCGCCCCCCATCACAATCAGTATGATGAAGGGTCTCAACCCAAAACATCACTTATCCATATTTTCGATTGTTGCTTCCTGATCTGCTGAGTTGCTCCAATGTTTTGTGTCTGATTTTGGACTACATCGATGGCTGTATCCTTGTCAACCTTCTTGATTACTACTTCAAAAAACGCAATCAGATTCGTGGGACACAAACTCCCACGTACAAAATCATGTTGACAAGTCCTAATCAACCCCTGTCTGTCCAAATGCATGTGTATCTTGTCCCTCAAAATGCTGTCCAATAACTTTCAATAGACAATAGGTGCAGGAGTAGGCCATTTGGCCCTTCTAGCCAGCACCGCCGTTCAATGTGATCAATTTCCTACGTCAATATCATAAATAAATAACAAAAACGACTTAATTCCTCCCAGCAGCTGATTTCATCTATTAATTTGTGATGGGGACTGCTATGCGGCAGAGGCATCCCATTCAGAAGATTGAAAGCCTGCAGATATTTGCAATGCCTCATTGAATATTCAGAGGAGACCAATGGAACAGAGACAGCTGCAGCCCAAAATAATGTTAAGAGCAACTTCACGCATGTATTGTTAACCAAAGCTACTACATGTGCTTTGTGGTCTTTGTGCAGAAGCATTACAATTTTCCAAAGTATTCTCAGGGTGTTCGAAGTTGTCAATCATGTCTGGCGATTTGCTTGTAGATAAAATTCTACCACATATTGTGGAAGAATCTAGCACTGCTTAATTAAATTTTAGGTCACTTTTAAAATATCGCTAATGCTTTGCAGATGAATAAGTAAAGCCCAGTTTTTGATGTTATATTGCAAATCTCATCCATCTGTAAGCTTTGAACTAAGGGCATTTTGGCCCAGGTGTTTGTGATAAAGGCACATTTATACTATTAGAGCACAGATCTGTTCTAAATAATCCTCCATCTATTCTTCCTTTTATTTCATCAACATTGATCTATTTATCATCCACTGTAGTTTCCAAAGTGCCAGATGGAGGCTTATGAACTTGGGTGCTAAATTTGGCTAGTTAATTGTAAAACTAATTTTACAATTTTACTACCAGTTGGAAATGGGTGTATGCTAAACTGTAAAGGTTTTGAGAATTGGCAGTTTTTCAGCTAGAAGGAGGTAATCATAAAACTGTTGACCTTTTTCTATTTTCCTGTGAAATGCTTGGATGAAAAAGAATACTATAAAAACATAGCCAACTATTGCCTGTCAAATCCTTTGGAAAAAATAGACCCTGCTCTGCACCCTGGGACTAAGCAAAAGACTCCCTCGGTTTGCTTATTCTGGAAAGCAATTAGAAAAACCACATGAAGGCAATAGCATTGGAATCTGGTCAAGGAATGTTTTGCTTCTATTTCTACATTTTAAGTTGCTTTGTGGATGAACATATCAATTAATTCAGTGTCAGTTGCTTCAGTGCAATGCTAAAAATTGGTTAAGATGCAAAATATTAGGCCTAAACTTCCCTGGAGTAGCATGCTGCCCTTGTTCCATTGTCACCTACTCACTAAATCCATTCAGATAGGAGGATCTTCCTCGGGAAAATTGCCTCTAAACTAATTTATAAGGACCCGCACTGTGCAAGGCTTTCTTATCCTAAAGCCCCTGATAACTTTGTCAGGTATTGAAGTCCTGTCCCCAAGATGATCCAGCTGTCAAAGAGTTTGAATATCTGTCTGAATATATGCGATTTACTCAAAAATTGTACGCAAGAAATGTTCAAAAATATTTTCAAAAATTTAAATAACATTAATTTGTAATTATTGTCAGATTTTTCTTTTGCAATGAGATTTTAAAATTAACATGCATTTAATTAAATTAATATAAAGTTTATGAATTGAAAGTTACCCCTCACCATCAGTGTAAGTTGAAATGAAGTTGCTAAGTTTGTACCAGTTTACACTCCCCTGCCTCTGGAGTACAGTAGTTCTGTCAGCACTGATCAGCTATAAGAAAGGTTGGCACTTGCACTGGGGTATTGAACTTCCTTCTAACCTAAGTGCCAACAGCTCTGTCATGTGTCTGCTCGCCATTTTGTTCATTATTCAGGCCATTAGTGATTGTAATTAAATACCTCAATGTTTTGTTAAAGACCGCACTGTTAATATCACTTAAATCTCAATCTGCAGCTTCCCCAGTTCTCCAGCGCATCTCAGGATCATGGATCTATAACTAGCACATTCCAAAACCTTTGTTTTTTCTTGGAAAATTGGTATACCTGGTTGGAGGTTTATCGTGCTAAAATTAAAACTTTATCCAGCTCCAACCTGACCACAGATATTTCAACCCAAGATGTGGTTGCCTTTTAAATCATAATCACTGATGGCCTGAATAATTTGGAAAATGGTCAACAGTTACAAGACTGAGCTGCTGGCACGTGGGTCTAAAAAAGTTCAGTACCACAGTGCAAGTCGCAATCTTCTGCACGTAATTTTTGATATCCAAAACAGTTGTCAGAAAGAATCCCATCAAGCACATACACTCAACCTGTGGCATGCGTTCACTTAACTCAACTTGCAGAGTTCTCATGAGCAATCAAATTATAAAACATTGAAATGCATGCACATTTCTTCCTTTGTCTCTCCTCTTTGAGTCTGCACCAGCAATCTGCCCCAGAGTGATTCTGCTCCTAAAAGCAGCTAGATGTGCCCGACCTTCTGAAAAGCCTCAGAATGCCTGTTTGGTGACAGGGTGCCTTCAGCTCCAAATCCAACTCCGATTCCGAATAAAATGGAACAATATATGCAAACACATGACAACATTTACAAACTTTGCTTTAAAACAAAGAAAAATTTGGAAACCTCATTTGAAATATTCATTTATCTTCCTCCCTTTCTCCTTCTGAGCTTGTCCTTCAGTATTAAGAATTATTTGCTTTCACCATGGTTTTGTGGGTTCTGCAGCCTCTTGCATTCCTATGCATTGGAAATGTTGTATCAGACCAAGATACAATCAGGATACTATGCATCCTATAATGCATCTTGGAAGCTTAGAAGAGTATACAGTGACATGCCAATCTCTTTAAACTTCCAAGAAAATAGAGAAACTGGCACACCTTCCTGGTTGGGCACAGGTCAGGTCACCCAAGATGGTCATACCACAAATTTGATGCTGCTAACTCGTTCCAGTGCTGAACCATCAATGAAAACGGGCACATAGTCTCTCTCCTGACCTCCCCTATCTGAATAATTTGGCTGTCATGTTTCTTGTATTGTTAATACATATCTTTTGTATCAGCTTGGGATCACGAAAGTCATCACATAAATGCAGGTTTTTCTTTCTGTGTTTTGTCTGAATGTCATTATTCAATTGGATTCATTTGCCAATATCCCACATTTCCAACCTAAAAATTAGGCTGCAGTGTGATTAATGGCACAATTCGCCGACAAGAACAAAATAATATTGAGTTAGTCATACGTTTTCTAAGTTAGTACTTTGGAATTTTGACTGCTAGTTTATCCAAGCATATAACTATATCTGAGGGAATGACAGAATGCAAAACCGCTGTTCAATACAAATCGATTTTTGTTTCTTGAATTGCTCTTGAGCCTTTAATTCACTTGTTTCAAACAGTTAACAACTGGAAATAATTATTAAGATTATACTGTGGCATTTTCAAATACTTTACTTGCTAAAATATAAACACTACCAACAAACCAGGATGAAGAAACCACAAGGGCATTTCTTCCTCTTCTGTTCTCAGCCAGTGAGGAAGTCAGATAAATCCAGTGTCATTTTGATATCCACAAATACAACGCAAGAAGCTGAGGGACAATTGGCAGCATCTTCACAGTAAAATGTTGCATAAATATAACAATCTTGCAGGGAACACCAAAAGGAAAAGCTTTCAATGGACAGCCAAAGGCACCGCATGAAATTTATCAGAGAAAAACTATCACCAAACAAAATAAGATGAAATGAAGATTAGAGCGTGAGGTTGGTCAAAGAGCTACTTTGTAAACAGTAACAGAGGAAGGAGGAAAAATAGAGAGCTTTGAATCAGAAAAGCAACTAAAGACCTTGATTAATGCCCGATTCCCCAAGATTAATGGGTACACTGGTGAAGTGATCCATTGTGTAATGGAAGATATTCATAATACGATTATATTTAGTGGATTTTCCTTGGACTACCCCTCAATGCTTCTTTATCCTTATTAAGCTAAGGGAACCAAAAGTGTGCACAGTATCCAGGTGAGGCCATTTCAACTGTAACTAAAACCTCCCTATACTTAAACTCACAATAAAGGCTAACATGCTGCTCATCTTCTTAACTACAGTACCTGTTGGAGCTGCTGCTAACATTTTATGTTTTATGAACTCCTTCACACTTTTGTAGTCTCTCTCCATTTAGATAATAATCTGTCATTTTTGTCTCTTACCGAAGTGCATGACCTCAAAGCTCTCCATATTAAACATTCACTCAAACTATCAATATTCCGCTGCAGAATTACAATGTCCTGATCACAACATGCCCTCTCATCTATCTTCATATCACTGGCAAATTTGAAAATCTTACATTCTGCTCCCTCCTTACTTGAGGGCCAAGAATTGAGCCCTCCACTATTAAAATTCCACCGTCTGAAAAGGACTCATTTATTCCAACTCTCTATTGTCTATGAGGCAGTAGGTTTTTATTTCATGCTGACACACAGGCGAACACTATAACAGCATCTAATAGACACTTGGATAGGTACATGGATAGGAAGGTTTCAAGAGACACTAGACCAGGTGCGGACCCGTTGGGCCCGTCCCCCAAGGCAATAATCCACCACTGGCCCATAGCCCCCAACTGCGCAGGCGCGGCTGAGGGGTTCCCGTTGTGACGCCAGAGATCTCCGTTGTGACTCGAGTCAAGGCAACCCTCCCTCAACTGTGCATCGCCAACCCTCTTCCTATCCCTATCCTCCTCCATTTCCCCTCATCCCCTAGCACTCCCTCCCCCTCCTCTTCACCCTCCCTCTTCTTTCCCTTCTCCTTCTCCCCTCGCCTACTCCCATCCCCTCACCTCTCCCTCCCCTCACCTCTTCCAACCCTGTCACTCCCTCCCTCCATAATTCCTCTCCCCTCCCTATACCCCTCCTCTCCCTCTATCTCCCTGCTCCTCCACTCCTCCCCTCCCCCCTATACCACTCTCCCTCCTCACCTCCCCCCCTGCCCTCCTGTCCCTCTATCCCCCATTCCCTACCTCCCCCGCTTCCCCCTCATCTCCCCTCCTCCCCCACTCTCCCTCCTCACCTCCCCCACTTTCCCCTCCCTCTCCCCTCCCTACTCTCCCCCTCTCCCTCTATCCCCCTGCTCCCCCACTCTTCACCTACCCCCTATCCCACCCACCCACAATGAAAAGCAGTTTTTTTTAAATGAAGCCCCCTTAATCCCACTCCCCCCCCCCCCCCCCCCCACAATTAATTTTTATTTTATTTTTTAACTTAAATTCTCAATGAAAATCGCGTTTTTTCTTTAAAATAACTTAAACACAATGTTAGCTGTTAAACGGAAGAATTTGATAAAAACTGAGTTTTTAAAAAAAATCAGGATTTTTTAATGTAAATAAGATTTGGGATCCCATTTTATGTCACAGTGAATGAAAATGGAAGAATTTGTATAAAACTGAGTTTTTTTGAATATCGCGATTTTTTAATGTTAATGGATTTGGGATCCCATTGTGACGTCATTGTGATGTGGAACGCGACTGACGGGCAGGGCAAGTGGAAAAAAGTGGTTTGAAAAGTGATGTTTGTAAACTTTAAAATGTCAATAACTTGTAAAATATACCGTCAATCTGAACAAAACGTGTTTGATTTACACCACAGGACAATGGCGAGTAAGGTGGGGCAAAAACTGTAGCGCTATTGTGTACCATTTTGGCGGGGATTTGGGATCTCACACACACAACAAACAAACAAGATGAGAGTTTTAGTAATATATAGATAGATGGGCGAAACATAGGAAAATGGGACTAACATAGATGGGCAATCTTGGTCAGCATGGACATTGAGCCAAAGGACTTGTTTCCATACTGTATGACTCTATGCCTTAGTCCAATATTTCCGCTTTCAATTTATGCACAGGCATCTGATGTGGCACTTTGTCAGGTGACTTTTGGAAACTTGTTTACACTACTTGCAAGTGAGCAACTGAGGAGCAGCAGGGTGCAAGATTTAAAAAGCAGCATTAGTGTCTGGGAATGACTGCTACTCGCGGTGTACAAAAAAGAAAAGCATGCAGGCATTAGTGGAGCAGCCTATTGGGAGCGGCCATGTTGGGAGAGGCTGTGGGTTCGGGTACGGTGTTTTATTGTAAGTAAGTGCTGAGACTTTGGCTTGTGAGGCTTCGATGAGGAAGCTGAGTGGAGGGTGGTAGCAAGATAAGGTAAGGTCTTCTATTTTATGTCATTCATCCTTAGTGTAATAGAGATGGTAGTTGGCATGTGTTTGTTCTTACTGATATGTGTCCAGCTTCAGCTCCTGACTGACCATGTGAGGGAACTGGAACTATGGCTGGATGACCTCAGGATTGTCCAGGTGAATGACAGTATCATAATAAGACTTATAGTGAGATGGTTAAAGGTACAAGCAGAAAGTAGATTGGTGACCACCAGGAAAGGGAGTAGGCAGAGAGTGCAGGAATACCCTGTGGCCATTCCCTTGAAACAAGAAATATAATGTGAGATGCAAGGGACAATTGGCAGTCTCTTCACAGTAAAATGTTGGCTAAGTAAAACCATCAATTTTGCAGGGATTTCAAGAATGCTCTAAGACTAATAGGTTGTCATGATAGGGTTGTGTTTTAACTTTCCCAATATAAACTGCGGCTGCCATTGTTGCAAGGGCTTAAATGGGGTGGAATTTGTCAAATGTATTCAGGAAACTTTCCTCAGGTAATATGAGGAGAAAGTAAAGCTTGACCTACTCTTAGGGAATTTTGCAGGTCAAATGACTTAAGTGTCAGGGGGTAAGGTAGTTTGGAACCAGCTACCACAGTTCCATTAACTTTAAAATTAATGTTTTAAATGTTGCCAGCTTTGATTATTAGATGGGAATTTGCCAAAGTAGATTAGAGTAGGTTGTTTGTGGGCAAAGAGACATCTGGAAAATTAAATGCTTTTAAAACTGTGATAATGAGAGTTGAGCATATGCATGTTCCTGTGGCGTGAAGAGAAAGGCATGTAGGAAAAAGGAATGCTGGACAATGAGAGAAATTGAGGCTCTGGTCAAATAAAAGGAGGAGGCGTGGGCCAAGTAAAGGCATTTGAGGTCAAGACATTCCCTGGAGGATTCTAAAAAACCTCCAGGCCAGGCTCTGGCCTAACACCAGCTCTTTAGGAGGTGGAAAAGACCATTTAAATTAGTATGATCTTTGGGAATTGTATACAACCTAAGAATTACGATTATTTCCTTTGTTGTTCGTTTTCATTGACAAGCAAAATATATTTCAACTATTTTTCTATAGAGGGTAGAATAAGCACAGGAAATGTTACATAAAATCTGCAATCAAGATCAAACTTTCTCCAAGCAATTTAGATCTCCCTGGCAAATCGAAGATTTTTATTCTTGTAATTTCATACATATTTCTCAATTTTATTCTTTCTCAGAAGTTGCTCAGAATGAACCCATCAAGTAATTCAGTTGAAAATGTCAGCAAATCTTTAAAAAGTGCTTCAGAGTTCTAACATGATCTTATTTTTTGGTCTTGCTTGTTTGTTTCAATGATTCAGTCAGCTGTTAAAGATTCTAGCCTGCAAATAGCTTTACTGCAGTTTAATGGAGTTAAAAGAGAACTCTTTGTCATAGTAATAGTTAAAATTGTCATTATCAACACAATCTTCTTTTGAGATAATCCCAGAACAACATTATTTGGTTTTACGAGTAATGTTGCATATGTCAGCATTGATGATTTTGTTGGATTTATCTATTGGAAGTTTTCCTAATTGCTGACATTTAGTCCACAGTTGCAATCGCAGCAACTGGCCCTTGAAGAAACGTACTGCAATGTAGGCAATATTATTTTAACTACTGGGATGTGTTGCCGCTTAAAACATGGGTGCTGCAACAGGAAATAACAATGATGGATGGAAAGACCACTTCAGTAACTTGCTGACAGCATGACATACCTGTTCAGCCCAGATGCCACCTTAATAAGGAGGGAGGGATGGAGGTGGAGAGGGAGAGAGGGAGGGAGGTAGGGAGAGAGCGAGCGAGAGAGAGAGAGAGAGAGAGAGAGAGAGAGAGAGAGAGAGAGAGAGAGAGAGGGGGGGGGGAGCGAAACAGAATGAGAAAGAGAATGAGAAACACACTTTATTCGCCAAGTGTGTTTTCCCACTTCGCTTCAACAACCTCCTCAAATGTACCTTTGATTTTACTTCGGAGTCCCGTGAGTGATTCCGTGAAGACCCCAGCTCCAGTGCGCATGCGGCATAATCGCACAGCGTGCAGAACGCGGCCAGCGGGAGTCGGGCGCTCCCGCATCCAGGGACGAAAGGTAAGTACTTACCTTAATCGGGCCTTGTGTTTTTTGCTCCAGGGGGAGCAAAGTGAGGCATGGTGAGCGGCCCCGTTTCGACTCCAGCGTGGAGCCGACAGTGGACGGGGAAAAGGCGCTACCCGGACCGCAAACGCTGCGGACCGCTGCAAGGAGCTGCGCTAATGCCGGTCCGCTGAACAGCTGTTTGGTAACAGCAGCGGACCGGCGGGAAGTTTAAAAACCCGACCGGCAGCCCTGCAGACTCCTGACTAGGAGAATCGCCGCCCGGGAACCGCCACAATGCCGCCTGAAAAACGGCAGGCAGCCTCTACATGCAGGTAAGAGAAAAATCTTACCAATTTACAGGTTCTACAGGAGCCAACTTCCTCCAAAACTGGCACAGGTTGGAGACAGCAAGAATAAGAGTATCTGTCTCCCCAAGCCAGAGGAGGTCATGGAATTTACCTCCAGGAGAAAAGGGGCACTGGCTGAATGCCAAGGGAGCTGACTCCTACCCCAGTGCTATTGCACTAGCCATCTCCCTTGTCGAGGGATTGATGCAACAGCGGAGTTTGAGCTATGCCTCCTCCAATTTAGCGCACCCTTTTGCTCCCTCTTTTGAGGCTAGCTAAGGAGGCCAGGGCTGGGCTGGCTTAAACGCTGGGCAGGCGGACGAGAACAGCAGTATGCCAGGGGAGCAGGATCAGGAAGAGCTACTGGGTGTCATGGGCCACTACATGGCTCCTCCACGCGACCATCTTCCCAACAAAAGCCCTGCAGGAGCAGGCCTTTCCAGAGGCAAATCCGCAGGCAGCTGGGTCTAGTAGACTCGCAGACAAGCAGCGAATTCTACAGAAGGTCAAGATGTTACCACCTTTGCTCGCCTTTTCCACGGATTATATTCTCCCAGGATAAGGACTATCCCTTTGCACTACCAGGGTGCTGACGCCTAAGATGTTCCCAAATTTGGGATATTCGACTGAACAATGGTGCATATAGACCTGCCCGCAACCCCGAATATATGGGGCTATGCAAACCGCTGCTGCGGGAAGAGAGGCAGATAAACCAGTGCGCCTCATGAAGGCAGGCTATGGGACGAGCAGGACATCGCATCCAACACCCAGCTGGCAGCACCCATCGGCATCCACCAGCGATATCAAACAAGGACTGGTGAAAGCCTGGCGACCGCTTCACATTACCCCCATAGTTCTTTTTAGACGGGGCCCAGAGCGGAGCCGTGGGAAGATGCGCCGCCCCACCGACAGCACCAGCATACCAGCAAACTACGCCTTCATGAAAAAACAACAAGCATGGAGGTAGGTAGTCTGGTTCCTCCCAGTTTACACTAAAACAAGGGTGTTCTACTAACTGCATGGGGGGGGCATTTACACTTGTGGATAAAGCATGGGATGCTGTCACAAATAACTAAAATATACTCAACAGTATTAGAGGATAAAAACGAATTCAAATTGGGCATTTTCTCCCTCTAAGAAAAGAGAAGTGAGAAGGCAAGCTGAACTAAAAAGGCTCATTACTAAACGGATCATGGGAGTAAAAATGAACCATTGGAATTTGTATCGAATATATTCACCAAAACTATAAAAGATGGTGAATGTAGCATCATCATTGATCTAATATCACTAAATAAATCTGTTGAGTATATCCACTTTAAGATGGAGACGGGGTTTTGTCACTGCCAGACATCTGATCTCCCAAGGATACCTATGGGGAGCATTGATATGGAAGATGCTAACTATCTTATACCCATACACTAGGATCATTATAGATACCTAAAAATATTTACCTGGATCATGGATATCCCGGTTAGGGCAACCATGGGAGCATATAGCATTTCATATGGTCTAAACCTCAGCCCTAAACTATTATAAATGGCCATGAAAATATTAAGAAAACAAGCATAATCATGGCATATATTGGATGATATCCTCATATTAGGGGAAACAAAGGAATTAGCTGTGGCAGCAGTTCTAGCTACGAAACAGCTCCCTAAAGCTGAGGTTCATCCCACGCCCAGATAAACCAGAATTGAAGCGTTACTACCAAGGATTATCTGGGCTTCAATAATAATTCCGTCCATATGACTGTTACTTTGCCAAGATACTTGGGTCACTATAATCAAATCATGAATGTACCCACTGAAGCTATATCACAATTAAGGTGGTGGGCAGACATATATTTGGCATAGTTTTCAGCCCTATTATCATCACCAATCCCAACTTGGTTATTAAAAACCGATGCCAGTACTTTAGGCTGGGGAGCAACTAAACTCCATATCCAGCACAGGTAACAGATGGACCAATTCACAAACATCGTTACTACACATACCGGGCATCAACTACTTGGGATTGGTGATCGCCTATTGGGCTAAAAAGCATATGCATTTCAAATGCAGCACGTACATATGTGGTTACGGATTGATAATACTATGGTGGTGGCTTATATCAACCATATGGGGAGCATAATAATCATTATTGTGCAACAAATTGGTCAAACAAATCTGGCAATGGTGTGTCAAAAGACATTTTAACTATCAGCTGCCTATGTCCTAGGAAGCTAGAACACAGTGGGAGACACCATGTCACGGGGTAAAATCTATGATTACATTGAATAGATGTCAAACCCAAAATATCTGCTAAAGTTATTAAGCAGTTTGAAAGCCAGATATCAATTTGGTTGCACAAGACGGAATCACCAGTAACCTATGTATGTGACTTAGGAACCAGATTAGAGGCAGCAGCGATAGATGCCTATACGCTGGTAGGGGGAATTTCTGCTTTGCCTTCCTCCCTTCTGCCTCATCAGACGGGCACTTCGCAATACAGATGGGATCTGTCTCCGAGATATTGAACGTGCCCGACCGGCCTACACAGCCATGGTTCCCAGTTCATCACGACACGGTGGGCGAGTCACCTATGGATTTCCCTAGTGGACCATGGTTGCTGACTCAACCCAGTATCAGGCACAAGCCACCCATGCCAGGGAAACATCAAACTCCTGGGTGCAGGTTTTGAATAGACCTTACCAGGGACTGGGATTATCCAAAGGAACCATTACCACCATGTCGGCATCCCTGCGAACAGTCACTAAAAGCTAACATGGGTAAAATACTGCCACGACGCAGGGACAACGAACTATTCAACCACTGACGTATTGGAGTTCCTGGAACATCTACACCATGACTAAAAGGTGAGTTACAGTGCCATAAATACAGCATGGAGCGCCTTATCTGCTTATCTAAAACAGCATGTCAGCAGAGCATGGGATCCCATCCCCTGAAGGTAAACTTATGAAGGGCAACTATAATATAAGCCCCAAACACCCAGGTATATACCCATGTATGGGATATTGGTGTGATATTGACATGTCTCAGAGAATGGCACCAGCCAGATCCCTCAGCTTGCTTAATCTATGTTTTAAAAAAACGCTCATGCTTATGGCTCTCGTACACGCTCTAGATTCCGGTCACTCCATAAACTAGACTGGATAACATGGTGATTACCCCAGACGCATCACGTTCATATTTAGGTCTGGTAAAATCTAACTCGCAGGTATATGGGACTACGCGAGATTATGAGTTCGGCACGAACTAGTAGGGTCGAGATCGCCTGTGTTTTCCGTGCTGTAGTCGTTATATGGCTATATGGACCAGGAACGCCCTATTCACTGGTGGGATTCCGGGCCTACCCACCAGAGTCCAGGTTGAGTGTGGTGACCCATCTACTACCATATATAGACACAACCCACAATCTTAGAGGGAGATGAAAGCCTATGGGTCAACCACAGTAACCCAAGACGGGGTACGAGCCAAACCACTCCAGGTGGCTCAAACAGGTACTGAAAGCTGCCGGAATAGATAATAATACATTTAATCCCATTCCACTAGGGCAGCATTGGTATCAGCGGCTGAACGAATGGACGTTCCGGTTGACCACATTTTCAATACAACAGAATGGTCAAGGAAACGGCGTTCAGAACATTTTTTATTATAAACCGTTGATAAACCTGATTTAATTGCAGGAGAATATTACAAACTGCAATATTAATTTAAGCTCAGAGGAGCTCTTTTATGTTGTTATTGTTAACAAATACCTTTCTGTTTCTTTTGAAAGCAGATCAACTGGTGATTACGATAACACTTCCTCCCTCATAAACTTCGGCAGTGAGTGAAATAAAAACTGTTACACGGTTTGAAATCACAGACCTTTGAAGTCTTCATGGAATCACTCACGTGACTCCGAAGTAAAATAGTAAGATTAAACGAGTACTTACCAGTATGAAGTTTGATCTGTATTTTATGAGGAGTTACGGTGAGGGATTAAGTGCCCGCCGCTCCCACCCTCATTATATAGATCAAAATAATAAACTGATGTCTCGTGATCTTTACTATCTTACTTCAAATATTGTGTCTATTCTGTGATTTCACACCGCTGCTTCGAAGTATGCCGCATGCGCACTGGAGCTGGGGTCTTCACTTAATCCCTCACCGTAACTCCTCATAAAATGCAGATCAAACTTCATACTGGTAAGTACTCGTTTAATCTTACTATTCCATCACACAATATTCCTTTCAGTTCAGCCTTGCCACCACTCCCGTCTAAAAAGTTGAATAGGCCATTTCCCAACTAAAAAGTAACAAGACCTCTGGAGCAGATGGTATCCCTGTTCACGTTCTAAAACAGTGGTGAAGAGCCTTACAATCACAAATCAAAAATTATTTTCTCCACATCAAGGAACAGAAGGCTATAACATGGCACATACCACATTTGATACCCTGATTATGATGGTGGACACAAAATACTGGAGTAACTCAGCGGGACAGGCAGCATCTCTGGAGAAAAGGAATGGATGACTTTACCCATTCCTTCTCTCCAGAGATGCTGCCTGTCCCGCTTCGTTACTCCAGCATTTTGTGTCTACCTTCGATTTAAACTAGCATCTGCAGTTCTTTCCTACCCTGATTATGATTATTTCTAAGTAACGTAACCGACAAGTCCAATTACCCTAACTGCATAGAGATCTCCTTGAAAGGAAAATCATCCACTCCAGCAATGACAGATACTAAAAATCAGAAATATTTGCTTGGGGTGTTGCTGCTGATTGCAATGAAGATGATTACAGTCATGGAGAAATTAAAAGCCACCAAATGTTCAACAATGGAGGGAAAGACTGAAAAGTGTATATTTGATGGAAAGTATAACAGCTAAACACCAGTTGAGGACTGATGCTTTCAATATTATTTGGACACCGGTATTACTACAAATGCCAAGATTGATTAAGCACATGAGTGGATGAGCTTGCTCTGGAGCCTGTGAATAGGATGCTTTTACGATAGAATGCTAAGATGATTCGATGCGATACCGATAGATGCTAGGTGATTTGTATATTTTGTTTGTATGTGTATTTTGTCTTGTCAATAAATGTTGAGTGCAAAAAAAAAGAAGAAAGGAAAATCATCCCCAGAATCTCTTCAACCTCCTCCTCCCAATGGCCAAAGTGCTGCTCCTGGAAGCGTAGTTATCCATCTAGAATCAAAATGGATATAATCTTCATCTTGCAACATAAATGCCGGAAGAAACATCTGATTGAAAAGTGAGAAAGGGAAGGCAGAAACCGTTGTCATATACAAAAAGTGCTTGGAAGACATTTGAAGTACTCTGACCTATGGTGTTTGACTCCATCAACTAGAGAACTCTCCTCGAGTTTGAATAACGACCAATGTCATCATCATCTTATGCTTGCATCTTTGCATCAGTATGCAAGGAAGCCATGATCCTAACCACTTTAACAATTCCAATTTTAATGGAGACTGATGTCAAGCAAGAATGCAATATTGTCCTAACGATCTTCGCTGTCTTCCTTGCTGAAATGCTGCACCTCAGTTCCAACAGACTTCCCATGGGATGGAGTGAATTTTCAGAACAAGTGGGAAACTACATTCAAGAACTAAGGTAATCTGAACACAGTAGCTGAGCTGTGGCATGTTGATGACACTTAAGCGTGCACATGATCAGTCAGAGTTCTAAACCAGTTAACCTGTTCACTGGAGCATATGAGAGTTTGAGATTTCACTCAATATCTGCAAGAAAAGGTCCTCTATCAAATTGCCTATCAACAATAAAAGTTCACAGTGAAATCATAAAATGTGCGATAAAGGAGCCACTTCTTGGCAAAGGGCGACATCGGTGACAGAATTCACCATTGATTCAATCTTCCAAATTCACTGGAAAGAGAAGCAACCCAAAGTCAATGTCCTCTACCAGGCCAATATCATTGGCATTGAGCCCCTAGTCATAATCAGTTAGCTCCATTAGTGCAGAGGAGTCAAAAACTACTGGGCATAGGTTTAAGGTGAGAAGGAAAAATTTAAAAGGGAACGGACTAGAAGGGCCGAGATGGCCTTTTTCCGTGCTGTAATTGTTATATGGTTATATGGAGAGGCAACCATTTCGCCCAGAAGGTAGTATGTACATGGAGCAAGCTGTCAAGGTGATGTAGATGGGTAAAATTATGACATTTAAAAGACACATTGGCAGGTATATGGATAGGAAAGGTTAGGAGGCATATGAACCAGGTGCACGCAAGTGGGAGTAGCTTGGTCAAGGCCTGTTTCAGTGCTGTATAGCTCTATGATTCAATGAGAAGTGTAAGTGCATGCCAGTAACTGGACCATGTGCATCTAAAAATAAGTGGATAACCTGGTTAAAATGCAACATATGTTTTAGCATTTTGAAAAAGCTAACTGTAGGTCAAGGTTATAGAGCATCCCCACATAAAGTGGGATGGGGGAAATAAGAAACTACAGATGCTGGTTTACACAAAAGGGCACAAAGGTGCAGCATCTCTGGAGAACATGGATGGGTGCGATGGGGCCAAACATGCAGGGCT